>NW_019392671.1:1339165-1446213 GCF_000648675.2 Cimex lectularius | reverse complement strand
TATATATATATAATTAATTTTTAATATATACAATTTTAGTTTTAGTATAAAAAGTAAATACTGTTCTAAAAAATTAAAAATAAAAAGTTTTAACAAATGGTTTTAGCGTGAAAAAATGTAGGACATAGTTTTCTAAAGATCCTATTATGAGGATGGTAAAGATTTCATGTCTTTTATGGCATAATTTGAATGTTTCAATTTTGGAAAACAATCCATGATAAAAATACAATTTCGACTCATATGTGTTCATAATCAATCACTGGCCATTTCAGCCATCACGTCGATTATCGGGGAAACTGCAAGTTAGACGTTAAGCCCGTGGAATTTTATCTGTTACGCTCATCAGCGATGCAAGGGAACACCTGTCAATTACACCCAATCCTGACTTGGCGAAACGAGCGAAAGTATTCGGGCAGAAAATTGTAACTGATCAAAACTTAACGCAACGCTAATTGTATGATTGGCCGATTGCGTCAAGTTTCCTGTGTGGCCATTTGGTAGAGGAATATAAAAACAGATTTTTTTCTAAATGGGATTCCTCCTGGCATAATCTCACGTGTAAAAATAATAATCATAAAACTGCGTTAAAAGAACAGGGACTGTAATAAATAAAGGCCTGTCCTCCAACTCCTACTCCTCCGACCTCGTTATTTATTGTTTTGATAAAATAGTTACGACATTGTCAATCCTGTGGTACAACTTTGTACCTAGAGTCCTAAGACATTTCATTTTTATTGTAGCCTTATTGCTAGACGGTTACGACGTTGGAGATTCTATTCAAGTCTCAACATTAACAGTGCACAATTTACATTTCAAAACGAAAGCTGTAACTATGTAAAGGGTCTATTCTAGAGAAATATCCATAGATCGTAAAATGTCTGCCCAGATAAAAATAATCACTAGCCGTGTATTTTAATGCTCTGGAAAATTTATATGCAGAGTAATTGTCTCCAACTCAAAAACTAAAAAATTATCCTTCATGATGGACCAATTTAATTAATTAAAAAACACTAAAGGATCATTTTAACGCAATAACCCCTTTATATCTAAGGCTAACATATATCCAAGTGTAATTTTTGGTAGTAAAAATAGTCGTAATTTAAAATAATCTATACAATGATTACGCTCTTTAAAACGTATATAATGTGGCCATAGGTAGTGCCCCGAAGTTTTTAGTGTTTAAAATATCTTCTTCACTGCAACAGAAGTCAAATTCATCATCACCCAGACCTCCCAGTAAAAACATCATCGACCTTTACCGAAAGCCTATCTGTCCAAAGGTACTTTCTAAGTAATAAAATAAGTACATAATTACGAATTGGAACATCCTTCTCCTTCATCTATAATATAACACAGGGCAGCATCCTTGGACCAACTGCTCAAAAAAGAATAGGTGTATTTGTAATTTATTTTTATTCGATTAATTTTAATTAAATTTACCTATATATTCTGGTTAGTTGGATAAAACAAAATAGAAAATACAAACCAAAAACAAAAAATTTGTTATTTCTCATTTTTAATAATGGATTTACTTAACAATAGAAAAATATTAAGATTGCTTATTTTGTAAAAAAGCGCCTTTTCTCGCCTTCTCTCCATTTTAATCCAGTTGTATTCTCTTTAACCATGGCAACACATTATCTTGAACGAGAAGTTTGCAATATTATTGTAAGAATGAGTCATGGAGGTCACCGGTAAGTGGATGTTGCAGAGGCAGTTGGCGAATCCCAGAGCGTGATTTCCCGGGCTTTAACCCGATGCCGAGAGGTCGGAAGTGCGAATAGGCAATATTCATTTTTGAGAAGTTTATTTTCTTGTCATCAATTCCAAACCCAGTAGTGGCCTTTATAAACCTCTTGAAACTTCCGTCTGGAAGAATGTTTCGAAAAATATGGAGGACCAACAAAACGATATATCAGCAAATACCTTCATCTCTCCACCATTAAACTACATTTCCGTTCCTCTCCCAATTGTTAATTTCGGTTGCTCTTTGGGACTATATCGACAAAAGAGTATTTTGGAAGCACCATACCAGTCTCAAAGTATACATATGAAGAGACGACCTCCAAAGAATCCAGTCACTCCCTTCCTAACTCCTCAAATCATTGCTCAAGCTTGGGACCCCTACTCCTTATTTAAACTTACTATCTCAGATAGTACAGACCTTCAAATCCCATTTGATCTCGAAACTAGTAGAATGAACAGACGCTTTCACAAAACTCTGGACTCTCATCCCAACCCAAATTTTTAAAGAATCCAGTCACTCCAGTCCAAATGATCATTATTTCGTGTACGGTTTAGGCTTAGCTCGCATCTCCTTTACTATCCACACAGACCTTAGATCTGTTGGATTTGGAGGCTAAAATCTTTCCTTTTAATCAAACTCAACCAAGAAAATCTAGGAAAATGGTTAATTTTTTAGTGGAAAAAGTGCGTCGAGGTGTCAGTCAGTGGCCTATCGGATTTGCGTGTAAGGTGGAGGAGTTATTTTTTAAAACGCAAATGACGAGCAATAACAAAGAATCGACTTCAGTGAATTATAACTGATGTTAAACCTCGACATTGTCTAATCTAATCGTAGGAATGTATCCTCCGCCTTACAAGGATCGGCACGCAACGTCTTAGTTCAGGTTTCAATTGGACAAACCAAACATTCTCATCTCGCATCGGGGCTGAGTTACAGCTAGTAATACCAGGGAAGCACAGATAATAAAAACTTCCTACCCTTTAAATTGAAAATAGAAAAGGTCATGTGAAAACATTCATCGGTGGAACCCTGAGTGCAGGATGCAATTCTGCCTTGTAATGATAAAAAGTGAGAGAAACTTCAATATTTACTCACGCCGGGTGTCCTTTTGCGGGAATATTTGACATTTTTCTCCTGAGCCTTCGACCTTCGCGAAACAGGGACATCATGTAATGAATTTCCAAACATGGACGCCTGGAATTTCAAACATCGGCAGATTAATATAGCTCATTAAACAAGTATTCAATTATGAATTAACAAAGGATGAAAAGATCAGTGAGAAGTGGTTAGGTACCGATGCAAACCGATGGCTAACAAAAATCATCATTCATATATTTTATGACAAACTGGTTCAGACAACGTTACTGTTATGTGTGCATTTTTTGGTATTTCTCTCTCTCTCTCTCTCCCTCCCTCCTCTCTTCTCTCTCTCTAAAGTTCTTGAATGGTTCGTTGTATAGAATTCAAGTTGGAAGCTTTTCTCTTTAAGTGTGAATATAAATGTGCTTATTCAACACGGATTGTCGGTCTTAATTTGCAGAAGGAAAGGACCCGGCGGTTTTAGAACAGTCCTACAAAGATAAATAATGTAGAAGTTATGCTGCGGCATACAATTTAATAGATGTTTATCAAAGGAAGTTTCACCGAATGTAACATCCGATGCCGATGACAACTGGAAATAAACGCTATTACCCTTATGTCCTGGAAACTTAAAATATTAGTCTGTATGATTTATTAAATGTGAGGTTCACTTTCAACGTACGTAAACCGTTTGGATGCCGTTTTCCATTCGTTCTTTTCTATGTCTTTTTCGACATATGTTATTTACAAGTACATTTTATTACCTTCAGAACAATTTATAAGAATATCGTATATAGCATAAATTGTAATATACATTTTTCTGAAGAAATACCCCCAACACCAATCACAGCTTTTGTCACTTTCTATATTTTTTCTTTTAAGAAAACTAAGTTCGTGTTACAAGCTGGGCCATTTTGTTTGTTATTAAATGTTACATCTACAGAATAGATTAAATATTTTGAATGTACGTGTCCTTAGTTTTGAAATTTCGTCACGATTAGGTTCATAAAATATTTTTTTAATTCATTCACGTGAAATATTTTAATATTTTATCTATTCAATTGTTCCAATATTATATTCTTTTATTTTTAAACATTTAAATAAATTATTTGATCGCTTCACTTCGCTTTTTGCATCGTTTTAACTAGTTTTTAAATTTCTTCCCTTGGAATTTTTTGATTTTTTTGACTTCGTATTTGGAATTGTTCTGACTCATTTTTGTGTAGTATTAGTTCGGCATTTTTAGTGCTTTGCTACATAGTTTTTAGATTGTTTTATCTCGTTTTTGGATCGTTTTAACTTTCTTTTTAACATTTTACCTCGTAGCTTTTACCTTGGTTTTTGGATCTGTTGGCCTGATTTTTTTGATCGCTTTCCTTGCTTTTTTTGAACTTTTTACCTCGTATTTGCAATCTTTTTGCTTTGCATTGAATCGTTTCACATCATTCTTTTTTACCTGCCTGGTTGTCTTTATATCGTTGTTTTACCTTTTTCTTTCTCAATCGTTTTATTTCATTTTTTCGATCATTTTATCTCTTTGTTTTTGAAGTTTCTGTGTAGTTACACTTCTTCTTTTATATTGTTTTACTTATTTTATCCTTTGGTCTGGTTTTCAATCGTTTTACTTCGTACTTTTTTTCATCTTTTGTCTCTTTTCTATCGGTTTACCTGACTTTTTTTTACTTTGCCCCGTTTTCCTTTTATGTTTTGTTTTTCTCCTAGTTTTAAATCGTTTTAGTTGTTTTTTTACCAACTTACGACGTTAACTTTTTATCGTTTTGCCTCGTTTTTTGGGTCATTTACCTAAGTTTTGTATATTTTGACCTCGTTTTTTGATCTCTGCCCTTGGGTTTTTTGGACCAAAAAACAACATTAACTCACATTTTTCACTTTGAGAAAAAAGAAACATTTAACCCGCATATGTTCTTACATCAAATTTGCCTTTTCTCGATCTCAGAAATTAATGGCATTTGACCAAATGATTCAGAAATGATTTTAGTTTAATTAGAAAAATGTTGATACTTATATTTATTAAACTACTTATATGAACTCGTGTAAAACATTATCGAAATAATCAAAACGACCAGAATGTTATGCCTTGTCACAGACGAATCCTCCACATCCAATTATTTGATTTCAAAGGTGGAAGTCACCTTTTCCTTCACAATATTACACCATTTTGCCATTATATTCCTGCATGTGATGAAATTTTGTAAACCTTATGTAAAGTATCCTCTTGTTATTATTACACAAATTTTGAGAACATGCTACATCGTTGAGTATTAATCTTGACCGGATTCGCCGAAAATTGGCATGCTGTTATTGTAGAAATGTGTATACAAATTGTGTTTTGAAATGTTGAAATGTTTTTCAGTACGGTAGAAAAGAGAATTCTTTAGAATAATTCCTTCTTCTTTTTAATTAAAAGCTTCTAAGAGAAATAAAACCTGCCATTGAGAATAAATTCGTTAATGTCCCATTTGAGAAGGTTTCTATTCATTTAAACGCCCCTTTTGTTATTTGAATGAATATTCGGGACTTCTAATGGACAGTATTATTTAATGATAAAAACATCGTTTGGTTCAAGATATTAAAAAAAAGAAATTAAAAATAAAAACTAGCTCGCGACTACCCGCGTTTTCTTGTTCTGTCAGTCAATAAATAAGTAAATAATCAATTTCTTCATTTATAGCAATTTTTTTCACATATTCATAAATTAGTATTAGCAATAAGTATATGTTTAAAACATAAGGTAAGAAATCATTGAGACAAGAGGGTAATTGTTTTATTAATAATAAATCTCAAATCAGACGGCACTTCTAATTACATTGATAAACATTCGCTTGAAAAAAAGAACCACTTAGAAAAGTTTCTATCAACTCACATATAGATTAACGTTATTAAAAATCAACTTAAGGTAATTAACAAAAAAACACGTAGTAATAGTAAACACATAAGTAGCATAAATAAATACTACAAAACACCCACAAATCCTAAATTCTTAACATGTTAGCCTCGAAAATTAGTTTCGTTTTTGCATTTGCTAGCCGTTGAGCGTATGTACTTTATTTTTACCTTCTTTGAGTTTGGCAGTGCTGTTATGGGTGAAGATGATGGTGATGGATACTAGGAATTGGTTTTTGTTTTCCAAGCACTGTAGCCTTCCGGCTTATTGTACTTTTGTAGTTCCTTAGTTCAGTGCAATCAACTGGATCTTTGTCATAAAAAGTATTAATCATTGACTGTCATTACATAACCTTGCATTCCAAGATGATATGGGTGGCTCTTCTTCCTCATCGCATAACTTACATGTTTCCGCAGATCCCACTGATTGGTAAATAGTCTATTCACTCACCTCAGCCCTCTCTAATTGTAGGAGTGAGATTCTTAGTCTTGTTGAAGGTTGTTTTAGCATAAGCTTACTGTATCTAGCACCCCAAGAGTTTATCCAGTTCTGTTTTTGTCTTTTTTGAATCTTTTCTGTTAAGGAGGATTTTGTTTTAGTTTTTGTAACTAAAACCAAAATTTACCAGGTGAAGGCATTTGGCGTGCCAGCTCATCATACCTTTGCAAACAATACAACCTCTTCAGTAACTCCGATCCTGTAATTCCACCTCACACTACTGGAGTGTTCGTGGGAAAAGATAAGAATACAATTTTAACAAAGAAAAATCCACCTACATATCCTGCATCTTCCGCTTTCTCCAGTATAGGTCAATTCCTTTTTCCTGAGGTCAAAGTGCGATACCTAGGATTCGGACTTATTGGCTATAGTGGGAATAACAATACCTAAAATGTCTTACGGCTCATTAACCTGGTGGTCTAAAGCTCAACAAAAACAAGCTCAAAGACCAATGCAAGAACAATCAAACTCATTATGATTACACCTTAACTTTTCAAGATGAAATGCCTGTAGAATAAAAATTCTAAAAACCAATATCACTGACAAAAAATGCCAATATTATCAGACAGCAAAACCCGCACAAAAAGCACTAACGCGTAAAATTGTGGCACCCAAAATAGTCACTAAGTACACCAATTCTCCAAAACCTGGCAAAATAAAACAACCCTACAATAGGTTGGGTGCAAGGACACAAAGTAATGAACAAGCAGACAATTTTTTTCCACCTGTTGGCCTTTTTCTCTAAAGTTGAACGGAATACGCTGTATCGCCTTCTCCAGACAGAATCTTACCCATCATAGGAAGCAAACTTATCGGTCTGTACTTAGACGCATGATTTTTCTTTTCCTTCCCTGGCTTAACAAGCAGAATAATTTCAGATTTCTTCCAAATTTCTGGGAAAACCTCTCTGGAAAGACATTGACTGTAAAATCCAGTGAGGGAATAGGGTAAGATGGAAAACGTTGCATACATGATGGATTTAGTGAACCCATCTTGGTCTTTTGCCATCGTCCATAGAATTTATAATAGTGTGAATTTCTGACAGGCTAAAGGGAATATCATTCACATTATTTGGTCCAATTGGTTGTCCTGCCTTGTATGTTTGTTATACAGGTTTCTCTTTGGGTACGCATTGGTCCTTTGACAGTTGATTGCAGGTCTGTAGTATATTTCCAATCTGATTTTTTTAATGTTAACGGGTTTCTAATTTTCCCTACTGCTGCTTTGAATATTGTATTCCAAGGGTTATAGTTTCCTGTGGCATTACAATAAGCCTTCCACGACTTCATTATTTCCTCTTTGATTTTTTCTGTGTAAATTTTCTTTTTCTCTAATATGATCTTATCATTTGTTTTTGTAAGTTGGAATCGTCTACGGAGTTGGTATAGTCTTGTTCTTTTTTCAGTAAGTTCCCGAGTCCACAAAGGGGCTATTTTCCGAGGATTTTTGTTGCATGCCAATAATTTTGGCGGTATAATCTAGATTTGTACTTGAAGTGATCACACGTAGGAAGTGTTTATCAAGTTCACTTTTCTCCGAATGTGGCGTGGCAGTAACCCAACTAACTCTGACACAACATTTCTGAGACTGGTATCGAACTGCCCCCAATTAGCCTCTTTAATTTTATATCGGTATCGTTGTTTTCTATGGTGTATTATCGGGGGTTGATCTGTGTTCGTTATGCTGTAGGTCAATATGTCTTTATATTCCCATGAGTGCAACTTTTTATTCATTGTATGACTAACCACAGTTATATCAATCCTTTTTAAAAAGATGGTTCCTACTCACATTAAGTTGTTTCGCAACAATCCGGATTTCGAGCCTTTTAGCTCATCTTCAGGTTGAAGGGTTTCTACAAACATGTCTCTCGACATGAATTGCAAAAGTGAACCCACCGATACCCCCGCCAACGCGACGTTCCAATGAGGAACTGGTTTTTTAATGGCGCTCAATTTGAACGTGCGAAAAGCGGGAATTATAACACAAATAACTATTATAATAGTAAATACTGTAAGAAATTAATTATAAATTAGTGATTAAAGGTATAAGATAAAAAAATTAGAAAGATACCTTAATATTATTGAATTACTATAAAAATAATAACAATTAAAATAATAAATTTAATTATTTGGACGTTTAATATTATTTATGTACATATTTAAAATGGGAGGTAGATCAAAATCTGTTATATTATTAATGCATTTATCACCATGTTTAATTTTACATTTTTTAATTTCAAATTTCTCAAACCAATCTAGTTCTCTCCCTTTGTTGAAACTATGTAACAATATTTAAATTTGAATTGAAATTATGTTTTGTTTCTTATAGATGGTCCTTAAATTCCGAAAATTTGCTCGATTTAGGCAAGTGTTCTTTTACTCTCGTTTTTATTTCTTTACCGCTTTGACCTATGTATTTAATATTACAATGATTTAAAAAAACGAGATCATTAAAAAAAATCCGGATTTTTGCGAAACAACTTAACGTGAGAAGGAACCATATTTTTAAAAAGGGTTGAACTCCACACTCACTCCATCATTCATAATTTCCAGTTATATCAATGTTGCTTTGCCCAATGCTGTTTTCAAACGCTGGTTTCTCGTCGTCCTCACTTAGTACAATGAGACATTTTTCAGGAAAGTAAGCTTCTAAAATCTCCACTCTCATGTTTGTTAGCGAGTCAGGCCCGGCTGTTGAACGAGCGTTACTTTCCATTCCAATTAGAAAATTTTTATTGTCTACATTATTAATTGCGATTGATAGTTAGTTGAGATCTACGTTAATGTCCCTTGACCTGTCAAAGTAAGCACTAATAATGTTGAAAGGTGCTATCCCCCTGCCTTGTACTCCGAGGACTATCATATTTTCATTTGAGAATTCAGTGAACATTTTGTCTATTGAATTATTGAATACTATTATACCATCTCGCTTCCTGTTTTCTCCGGCACTGTATATTCTCCAGCCTCTGTGTATTCCACTGATCCGATTATTTAAGCAGCATGGCACTTGAATAACTGCTATATCAGCTTTGAATGTTACTGAAAGTTCATCCAGGCCGGAAGTTGCAGCACGTAATCTTTGTAGGTTCAGTTGGATGATTTTTAAATTACCTGTGTTGGGGGAATTCTGTGACGTCATTCATGATGTTCCTCATAGTCTATGGTTTGTTGTAGCCGACGTAGTCTTTCCCTATAACAGGGACATAGCCGCGGAGTTTCAGCTTGAATTTCGTCTTTACATTTATTGTTTATTTCCGAACAAATTAGCCCAGAAAAATCGTCCAGCAGTACTTTATTTCTCCTTCCAACTGTGGACAACATTAGATCCTATTCGTCCAAGTTACACAAAACGTTCCCAGTCACCATCGTTCCTTCAATCCAATTATTCCAATTCCGATGATCCAAAACCGACTTCTAAAAACTTTATGGAATTTTCAATCAAATTGTATCTGTTTCGAGGTAAAAATTTGTGGTAGAAATAAACAAGGCATTTGCTGAATATCAAGTTAAGTTAAAACGGAAACCAAACCATACCGAGAGATGATGTTGGAAGTCCGAAATCGGAATCTTTGATGTTACTGCCTTATTATTCCCGCTTTTACAACATCAAAGGTACATAAAGCGTTAAGATATCTTTCCCGTAATCTATCAACCGAATTGGTTTTGGTGTTGAAGCTGCGTTTTTCGTGAACGGTAAGCCAAATTGCCATAATTGCCGTTATTGGGACACGACCGGGAATAAAGACGATCCCACACTTGAGAAGTTAAACGCCTGGTCCTGGCTATTAGGCGATTGTTCATTCTTTAGTCTTTTTTCGAGAACTATTGTTCGAAAGAACAACCCAACGTGTTCAAAGCGCATACCTAAAGATTTAACTTGTTTTACATAAATTTTGAAGTAATAACGACTGTTTTTAAGAATTTTTTTCTATTAAATTAAACCTCTTTCTGCATAGAACGGAAATAGTCTCATGAGACTCTGAGTTGCAAAGGGGCTTTAAATAGTTTTTTGAAATTTCTGAAACAAGTGTTTGTATGTATCTTAGATGTCCTTGCAACTCGCCTTCAATTAAGCAGTTTGGACCTTAACTTTTATTTATATTCTGTGTCAAAAAGTAAGCCCAACTAAAAGTTTTAGAACATAAGTGAAATATGGGTCTTGGCCGCCAACAATAAAAATTAGAGATCGGTCTGCAAATCACACCTCTTGAAAAACTGTATTTTTGCACATTCCGAGACATTTTTTTTACAAAATTCTTCATTGTATTAAAATGATTCTTGCTTCATTTTTTAAAACAGTAAAACTCAAACAATTTTAGCGAGATTTTTGCTTAAAAAAATAGCCTGGACGGGTGATTAAATTTAATTAAGTATAAATAATTAATTCATAGTACTTAATAAAGCATAATGAAAAGGTGTACAATTATGTCACAATTTCAAGGCGAAATATAAACCATTTACTATTTCTAAACGTCCCTGGCCACGAATTGGTAGTATATTAGGGGAAACTGTTGAAAAATGAGAAGCACAAATGTTATTTGAAGAAAATAACCTCATTGATGCAGTTAAAAATCGTGGTTGCCATTTCCATGTATTTCTATTTGTCTTTCGCCTATATGATTAACATGTAAGCACATAAAAACGACTTATACACTTCATATTACCTTGATTCATACCAAGAATATAACTTTTACCAATGATTTGTATAAATCTAATTTGGGTAAAGAAAGAGAAAGTGTCCAAGAGCTGGATGAATGGCAGTAACCTTTTCGCCGAAGTTGTTGATGGTAAACGTTGATGGTAAAGAGCTCCAAATTGGAAAAAAATAACTGTTAGCTAAACAGATGCAATTGAAAAACTGTATTTTTCCCCCCTATAATTGTTCGTGGGTTAAAATAATACAAACATTAATTGAGTTAAATTTGATTGTCATTTAAATATCACTCAGCATCTCAAAGAGCAAAATGAATTAGAAAGACAATCCCTGATTAACAATGACAAATATATATGTTACTTCCATGAAAAGCTCACTGCTGCAGTTGAACACCGAGGTTCCCATTTCCCAAAAATGTAGGTGTCTCCATTGGTTTCCTTGGTATATATACTATATAACATGTAGACACATAAAAACGTAATTATATGGTAACTAACATATTCATTTTGCTTACCAAAATTATAACCTAATATAATATATTTTTGCGCCTCTGATGTTGAAAATAGTGGTATGCACAGCCAACTACCGGCAGATACCGGCGTATAACCATCCACGTCGCTATAAAACTGTATATATAAATGTTCAATATATTTTGTTTCTTTCATTGCTGTATCCTTAATAAAGCGTGTTATTTATCTGTCTATCTAGAAAGAGCAAGAGTTCAAAAGTTGGAGAAAACGCAGTAGCCTCATTTACTAATAATAAATAAAAATTCTTTGTCATGATTTTTGTAACAAATGGGCTGTTAAGATTTCGTAAATATTGCTGAATAACTGAAAAAAAATAACCTTATGGATTTTGCAGATGCAACTAAAATTGAGGAACCTGTTAGGTGCTTTTGGCATTGAAATTGGCAGGTTAAATCTTGAAATTCTAAAAATGCTAATACACCCTTGTTTGGTTAACTTCGATAAATTAATGTTAGTAAAAACTTTCCAGAATGTTCCAATTAGAAGAGAACATTCGTTAATATTTTTTTCGGCCTCTGATTTAGACGGACGGCGAAAAATAGTTTCAGCTTTCTAAATTCGAAAGCTGATGGACAAAATCCAGAACTTCACCGATGCTGTTTATTGTTTTATTTTATCGGACAGGGATTGTACAGACGGACCCGGATTAAAACCATAAGACATAGGGTTGGAAGGTGAAATTTGACATGTTGAATCGTTTCCGAGGAGTGGCGTATCCTTTCCGTCATAAAGAGAGTCAAGGTATAAATTCGAATTTTTATTGTCGTCGTCTTTTCGAAGTGAGTTCGAATGTAGGTCCGCCCAGGCAGAATCGGGATTCTCCGCCTTTATCATTAGGACGAAAGAGAGGCCCGGTAATGGACAAGGTCCAACTCATCCAGTCGACACCTCATTAGCACATTCCGATTAAGTCCAGGAAGACTAACCACTTAGAAGAAGAATAAATAATTGGTGCTTTTATTTTATGAACACTCTTCTCTTTTTCTTATTCATTTTACTACTGTCCTTTGTCCACCTTCACACCATGCCAATTTCAGCTTTGAATGTTATTGGTTGGCCGGAAAATAAAGCCGGTTTTCATGTTTTCTTTCAATTATCCCTGTATATAGTAAATTGTTTACGTTTGATGGATTATACTTTTGTAAAAATGTCAACACTTTTTAATCCTCGTCGAAACTAAAATGTTTGTTTACCTCAGTATCATTTAGTTACTTGGGAATAGTTCAGTCTTTACGAAGATGTCAACGCGTGATTTTCGCGTTATTTCGTTTTACGAGATTCAACTCGATCCGAACGGTGCCCAAACGGCAAGTAACATTAATGACGTGTTTGGCGATGGCAATGTGAGAGAAGCACCGTTCAAAATTTGGTCGAAAAATTTCGAGAGGGAGACTTTAGCCTTGACGACAAAGAAGGTCATGGAAAGGTTTCTTCCCTAGATGATGTTCTGCGAGCTTTGGTCGAAGAAAATACCAGAACAATTGTTCGAGAACTCGCAGAGAAGTTCAGTTAGCAAATCGACCTTTGTTGATAACCTTAAGGCAATTAAAAAGATAAAAAAGCTCGAAAGTTAACGACTGCCAAAAGAAATCATCGTGAAGTTTGCGCAACACTTCTTTCCCGAAACAGGAACGAAATTTTTCTTGTTAGAATTGTTATTTTGATGAAAAGTGGATTCTCTCCGATAACACCAGACGTTCTGGACAGTGGCCCGATAAAGGAGAAGCAGCACCACATTTTCCAAAACCCCTAACTCATCAAAAAAATATTTAAAAAAATAAATAAAATAAAATAATCGGTTTTGGTGAAACAATGAATGCTGAAATGTATTGCTCACAAATTAAAGAAATGCACCAGAAATTGTCATTGTTGAAGCCATGAATCGGAAAAGGCCGATATTGTTATACGACACGATCGGGCCCCATGTCTTTTATGTGACAACACGAAATCTGTTGTATCTTGGTTATGACTATGAGGTTATGCATCACCCTCCCTATTCTCTTCTAGACTTCTCACGTACCGACTACCATTTTTACAGATACCTGGACAACGTTTTAAACATAAACATTTTATTGATCAAAGTCGGTAGAAAATGCGTTTCCAGAATTTGTTAATTATAAAGACTCAAAATTCTATTCAGAGTGTATAGAGAAGTTGCCCTAACCATGAGAAAAATGTTTTTAGAATGATGGAGGTATTTAATTGTTTCAAATAATTTATTAATTGGTTTCATTTTATAAACATAAGCCTGCATTATTTTCCGGACAACCAGATTTTGACAAACTGTAAATTCCACTGCTTTAGTTATTGTTCTAAACTGGCTAAGCATTTCTGTGAATTGTTCTTTTGATTTAGTTCTAGATTTTACCAGCTCAACTCTAAAGAATTTTTTGTGAATTTTTAATAACAAATCTGTTTTAAAATGAATGGTCGAAGACTTGTGGCATCATCGTCAAGTGTATCTCAAGGCGGACAACTCTCAGCCCTAATATTTAATATATCGTGTGAGCTTTTATAAAAAGCATGGCTTTAATCGTAAAACTAGGCAAGGTTTAATGAATAATTTTTCAAGTAGATAATGCTGGCGCTATTTGCATTTCAATAAGACTTAAGTAAACGCTTAAGTCATTAATGCATGGGCCTAATATGCAAAACCATAAGTCCTTTTATATATTTCTTTTCACTGGGCCTTGAGAGATGAAAGAAATTTGAGGAATGTCTTGTAAAACTTGCAGTTTCGGACTCTTTGGTACAAAAAGATGTTCTCATGTCAATAATAATCGACCTATTCGAGAAATATGAGTACCAATGTGTTACTTTCAAATAGTTCCAAATACAAATTTGTCCATAAATCAACAATATTTACTACTATGGTCAAAGAACAATAAAGTAGAAAGTGAATTACTTTGTAAAGTATACCTTTTCAATACGTTGTTTTATGATAAATGAAATGAAAATTTTAGGCCCTTGTAAACAAATTTTATCAAAAATATATGAAGCATTTTGTTCCACTATCTATTGCTATCTTCCACGTAATTTCGTTATTCCGTCCTTCCAGAACTTTCAGCTTTATAAGAGACGAATTCTTTGGTGTGTTTTGTGTAGTCCTCAAGTGAAGTCAAATTTTCATTTTAATAGTGCTTTTCATAACATATAAATTACATAATATAAGTTTCGTAGATATAATTTTCATAATACAAGCATAAAATAAGTAAAAATGTACACGGACAGTGTCGGGCAAATACAGGACTCATAAGGGCGAGGGTTATCCTGGAGGATTCCGTTTGCGATTAGCAGGTTGTTTTTGGTCAATTGTGCACTCTACACTAGAATTAACGATTTCATTGGACAGAAGAAGGTCTTAATAAAGCAACCCTTTCTAGTACCAACAAGCAGACAATATTACCTTGTTTGGATGTAATCTGGCATTATGTTTGTTGTGTTTTCAGCAGGACTTTTCTGTCTGAACATTTTCGTAAAGAAACTTTTCATCCCCAGCTATCAGTATTTTAAAAAGTGATCGTATTAGAAGGTAATCGCAGATGGATGGATAATGGAGAATTTTTCATTGAGGAACTTGTAAGGTTTTTGAGCGTTCAAACGAGTGTGTTCTTCGATTTTCGTTATATGTAAAGTTTTTCGTTTAATAGAGTTCAGCAGAGCTCGGAATAAGTAAAAATGTGGACAATTCAATAAAAATATGGTGTATTATGACAAGACAAAAGGCCGTCCTTTAGGAATAATTTAGATTAGCGCTCCACCCCTATTTAGAAGGAAATGTCACTTGCCAGATAACAGATCTCCTTTTTAGAAATAGTGTCTCAATTACGTTGATGGGATAACGTCGTCCTACGGCTAATTAAAACGAGTTATGACAGCCATTGACCCGGCGTAAATCGATGCGAGGGGACGAGGAGCACCCAGAATTTACGAACCCGATTTAGAAGTCATACAGTCGTCGATTCCTTGACCAAAAATTCCCCATTATTCACCTATCTAAATCGAGAAGTGGTTTGCTTTTTGATCGTTGTAAATCTCATCTGGGCAAATAAAAGGAACAGAATAACCTCTTGTGATGTACAAACAGAAGAAGGGGAATAAACGGCCTTGTTCAAACCGAATCAACAGGCAGGAAATCACTACTTCATTATTTCGTCGTGGGAGAGATGCTTAAATTCTACTATGTCTTTAATTGTAGGGGAGTCTATTATTTTTAATAGATTCACAATCCGATTATTATTTATTTATGCATATTATTTTGGACTTTATTTGAACAAGTTTTGAATTTTTTAATGACTAATGAAATATCTGAATGTAAGTGCGTAGGATTTGAGATATATTATCTATATCTATCAATTTTATTATTGTTTGAAAGTATCCTCATTAGGCCTTCTGGGATTGAATAATAGGAGTAGAAGTTGCTACTTGGAAATATTTTGTCTCAGCCTAACTGGGCCTTGAAGAATAAACTGTTAGAACGTATTTTATTAATTAGAAAATCTCTAGATAAGACATGGGAACGCCTATGCATCTAAAACTTATACAGTTTGATTATAACAATTACTTTCTCTACATTTGTTCCTTAGGAATGGGCGAAAAACATTGTTTAATTGACGTCAGGATTGGGATATTTCACATTCTTTATACACTCAGAGACAAAAAACACTAGAAACTCGGATTATGTTGTTTATTTCAAACTATATAGATTTTTATCGTTATGTAGGGGGGGGGGTTATGGGCCGAGATATAACTGAGCTCATCGCCGGTCCTCTGCGTGTTTTCCTTCTTTTTCTGGTCTTTCGTATTTTGTTTTAAATTGTAGCCATTGGAACGTCTCGAACTGGTTACTAGATCTTTACTTTTATTTGTATACTTAGACGATATCCTAAAATACAAGCCTCTCGTTTGCACCTCAGATTGTTAACTACAGAATATGCACAAAAGGTACAGTAAATATATGCATTACCACAAATATAGAAGACTGGTCACATTCACCCCCCCCCCCGAGTATTCGATATTGACCGGTTTGAGATACCGATTTTTAGTCGCTTTGGATGTTCGGTCGCTTGATACTTTTTCTGTACGAAGGCGACTGACGGGACATTGCACAGCATGGTGTCATTCACACAGTTCATACTGTATCGAGCAGATCGCTCCCGACTCTTGCTTTCGTACGCCTTCTTTGACACTTAAAAAATGGATGGAAGGGACATTTTTGTTAACGACAAACGAATTTCATTAATTCAAACATATCCCACGCTTTGGAACAACAATGACCACGATTAAACGGATAAAGTTAAAAAAGGAAATGCATGGCGAAATGTTGGTGAACCCACATTACTTTTACTTGTTTTTTATCTAATTAAATGCCGAAGCAGCTTCTACTGTTTCTACTTAAACAGCTTCTAACTCGTCCATTATAAAAATATGACAGAATCAAGCATCTAGGTCTTTAAGCCACTTGGCAGAGGATCGAGAAGAGATGGAGGGGCGGCTACTGAGTCTAGTCGTCAGGAGAGTCGCCTGGATACTTTTTTTAACTCATACCGGTATCGCATAAGCGTCTCTCATACCGATCGCCTCCGTGTGAACCGGGCCTTACTCTCTAGACATCGCACACTCACCCCACAGTACTCGATATTCCTCGGGGCTGGGTAAAGTAATCCATGTTTATCGTTATATTAATTTCGACAGACTTTTTTTAATGTAAACCAAATTATCAGAAAGAGAGGGATCAGAACTTCATGAGTTTTAACAAAACTTATTTCATTATGACGGTTTGAAAGAATACACCATAATAATCATTTATCCCAAACATAAATTCATATCGCTACAAATAATTCATCAATTAATCCACTTGAAGACAAAAACCGTTTGAAAGAAAATTCACCAAAACCCCGTAAAAATTTAGTAATAGATTATAATTTAACTAACAATTTTTTACCTAATATGCTCTTAATAACACGTATACCTCCTTCGCTCCGCAGAGGACCTTAAATCCCCTAGGCATTCATTAAATAGGCGATTGTTTTCGTATTTTGAAACAGAATACCATTTTTCCATAAGAGCGATTTGAAGCTGTTCAGCGCTTATTGGAGACGCCGAATAATATCTAATCCGTCTCTTTATCATGTCCTCTGTGTTCTATGGGATTATGCCAGGAGAACCTGCTGGCTAGTACATTGTGGTAATCCCTACATCCTCCACCTAATGAATGACGCCTGGAGCTACATCCGATCGAGCATTATCATGCATTAACGAAGTTGTCCCTAATAAATGGATCGAATGGGACCACAGCTTCCAGAAGAACTCAATGAATATTAGTGCAGTCAACGATCCATTCTGTATAATAAATAGTTCGTTACGAGCATGGACGTTGATTCCACCCATAACTGACAATCTTTGAATAGCCTGTGACTGATGCAAGGCACACGAAGCAAAACGTTCTCCACGTCTTCTCCACACACGTCATGGTCATCATGACACAAACCAAACTAGCAGACATCTGTGAAGAGAATAGCTCCCCTATTCTTCAAGTGATCAAGCGAGACGCTGATTTACCAATACTCGCCTTTCTACTCGATGCTTCCCCAGAGAACTTGATGCGGGACGTCTATAGACTAGGCTATTCTCACGAAGCCTTCTGATGACTGTTTTATAGCTCACCACGTTTCCAGTTGACTACCTACCAAGGAAGTTGTTTAATGACGGTTCCGTAGTGCGATAAGAGCAATAAAACGATCGTCTCTAGCCGTCGTAAATCGCGGTCCAACACTACCTTCTTTCCATCAAGATTTCCGCTGGCCCTAAACCACTGTAGACCATCATTGATGGAAGGGCACGGTACAATCAGGGCGAGGTAACGGACCCTACGTCCGTCATTGGTACCTTTTGTGGCTCCTCTTCACTTTTTTTATGTTGGTTGACATTCCAGCTCGGAACGATTGCCAAGCTGTCAAACAGGGATTTGCAAAAATTGCAACAAATTTCTTATAGCTCCCTGGTTAAGACAGATGGCCTGCTGGTATTTTATTCTTTCTGTATCCTTCTGGATTATTGAAAAAGGTAGAAATACTTTCCCACTCCATCCTATGTTTCTTGATATTTCCGAAATCGACATTCTACGATTTTTCATTCTTAATAATATTGCGCGTCCAGAAAGACTAACTGGCACGTGGAGTAATAAAAGGTTTAGTAACACTGTATAAAAGTAAACAACAAATTATTGACGGTGTGTTTGAGTTTTAAGTTAACTATTAATATTAATAGTTATTATATTAAAATAAATAAATTGATATGTCGCTTTTTGTCTTTGTATGTATTTAAATCATGTCGATTTGATCCAAGTAGAATGAACTATGTCGTCTCAATTTTACGCGAAAATATTTCTTTAGTTTAGTACGATGAACCTGTGTTTAACACTTCACATCGCATTTAACAATTTCTTGTCGAGAATACTGAAAAATCTCTTCGTTGGCCGGTCGATTGATTAGACGGTTATGGGACCGGTTTGAAACTGCCGGTCCGACAATGGAATTTCTCTGGATTCATAAAGCAATCATTGGACGGGAAGAGAGAGGAGGTCGGTTGGACGTAGAGCTGAACGGTGTTAGAAAGGGAGGTGAATTCATAATACAAACTGAATCTGATAAGGGCAACTCAGGGAGCTCGTGATTCTCCAGCCTCCACAAACCGACAATTTGAAACAATTATTTTTTTTAAACTATTTTTTGTCGTTAGATGCGACGCCTTCGTTGTCCGCGTACGGATTTCATGGATGACAGTGTAATTTGGACTTGAAACTCGTTTAGAATACGAAATCCAAACAGCAGAGCACAATGTTTTCAAAATATCTCTTCTTTTATGTATGATAAGGACAATTTGAAAAAGGCTACGGATGGGGTATCGCTAATTTTATTGAAATTTAAGTCGAAAAATATTGAATGCGAATCCGAACTTTCTTGACAATGGGATTCTTTCATTTTGCCCCGAAAACATTCGGCGTAAATATTTATAGGTGTGGACCCAGCTTAAGAATAGTAGTTGTATGCCTTGTGTTTCATGTATTTCAAGGTTATTATATATCACATTTGTGTTTTTTACGTAGAGTACGAAAATACTAATAAGGATCTAATTAGGTGACTTTAGATACAATAAGAAGTTTGAAAAAGTAAAAAAACACGTCAAGTAAAGTTGGAGGAAAAAAATAATTTTGAAAAAACAATTTTAAAGTTTTCCGTTAAAGCTTTAACCAATATTTAAGGACATTAAATATGAATATTTCTATTCAACAAAATAGAAACTTTTGAGCTTCATCAGCTAGAAGCAATTTTTATATCTCCGATGCACGGTGTTTTACTTAAAAAATCATTATTCCCCAGGATTTTACCCACTTTCTTACTTTCTATTTATTTTGTCCATGTCAATAATTTTATTTTGGTGTCATCATAAGTGAAAAAAATAGGGGTGAAAGGAGGGACGTCGGTGGCCGTAACGGTTCTCTATGGTTACAGTGGATGCAAGTTCTGACGAATTCGTTAGAAAAATCAAAACGAGTACATTGGACGCGGTCTCATCGTCAATACACACAAGAATATATCAGACGGTGTCGGTCGATCTATTAGATTTGAAAGTTCATGTGAGCAGTTGCGTTTTTCTTACGTTCCTTAGACAGTATCGTTTTGTTATTTCATTGTTTTTTGTTTCTTTTTTTGAGATGGATATCGAAAAACTAATAAGTTTTGAGTGTGATAGTAGGAGTTTGTGGGATATGAAGAGTAAAGCTTACGGCAATCGGGATGCTTTCAAATACTCCCTTCAGTTCCATGAGTACGTATCTGAACGTTCTTGTGACATAGAAAAGTATTCATAAAATGTTGTAGGTTGGCTTTAAAGGGCTGAAAACAACGTTTTGAACTCTCTCTTATTATCCCGAGTAGCAAAAAACTAAAATTTATGTTTTCACATTCTGTATCACACAACACTTTCAATACTTTCAAGAAAATATAAAACATCAGCTGCGTCCATCTTAATTGAAAGATAATGATTCACCGACTTCATTTATGTAAGAACTCGCATGCACTATACAATAGCGAAGGCGTTGACACGGCGCTCATCATTTTAAGGTAAAGGTCCCTGGTTGGAATCCAGAGGCCCTGCATTCGAACCCGACGTACTTACAAATGGGCTTTTTTTAACCCAAGGGTCCATACAACGTCGTAATTGAATACCCTCGTAAAAAAAAGGTGAAATGAGCAATAACCCTAAAACGTTTTACTTTGTAAATCCAATTCTAATTATGTATTAGTTACTTGGGGTAGCTTCTTTTTCTTCGTTCTACGGTGTTCTATATACAAAATTCGTAACTAATAACACTCTGAATGTTGTCCAAAAAGAAAGTGAATATAAAAGGAATGATGAACCTTGCTAGTTTAAGTCTTTGTTAAGAACATATAGCCTTTATGTGAGAATGGTATGGTATGGTAAAAAAAGGATACTAGGCAGCGGGGTTTGCGTTCCCCAGACAGTGCAGCCTTCTGGCTTATTGTACCTTCCTAGTTTCTTAGTTCATTGCAATAGACTCAATCCTTCTCCTTAGAAGTATCAGGTCATTGACTGTCGCTGCTGCAATTTGATTCCCTAAGTTTTTTCCATACGCTAGGTTAAATCTCCATTGAGCTGTTACTTCGCATTCGAAGATGTTATGAGTGGCTGTTTCCTCCTCCTCAGTACATAATCTGCAAACGGGATCTTCGTTGTATATACCCATGTTGTGTAGATGTTTTCTCAGTAGTCCTACCACTCCTCTGAGTTTGGCGCTCTCCAATTGCAGCAATGCTTTTGCCAGTTTTGGTGAGGGTTGTTTCATCATAAGTTTACTATGTCTAGCACTGCTAGAGTTTATCCACTTATCCTTTTGTTTTGTTTGGATCCATTCTGCGATGGAGGATTCTGTATTTGTTTTTGTTGTCCCAAGTAGGTTCGGGGTCTATGTATGGTCTTGCAGATCCTCCTCTGGCCAGACTGTCTGCTTCTTGTTACCCAAAATTCCCCTGTGCCCTGGCACTCAAGATATCATCAGGTTGTTGTGTTTCCCCAGGTTTTGGAGATTTTGGATGCATTCACTGACTAATTTTGATGTGATTCTTTTACAAGCTAATGCTTTAATGGCTGCTTGGCTATCAGATCTTATGAAGATGTTTTTTCCCAGTGAAACCTCTTTTAAGATTTTCCAGGGCACAAGCATTGATGGCATGTATTTCTGCATGAAAGACCGAAGTGTACTTCCCTAATGAGTTTGATTGCTCATGTTTTGGGCTTGTACAGAAGCCTGATCCGGTTCCTTCGTTTGTTTTGGAGCCATCTGTATACCATATCATTGTATCTGATGTTCTCCTGTGTTCTTCCTGTCCTTTATAGTCCGTTGAGATTTTGTAGGAAGTTGTGAAGAATATTTCTGGGATCATATAATCAGTCCCCATTTCTAATAATGGGTGTCTGACTATGTTGATTAGGGTTGTATCCCCGAATTGTTTAGTTCCTTTCCAATTTAATTGTTTCTGGAGTCTAAGTGAGCTTTCCGTAGCCTCTACTTGTATGAATATTTTCAATGATGGTAGGCTTAGCAGAGTTCTAATGCATTTGTAGTGGTTGTTCTCATTGCCCTTGTGATACATAGTTTGCTAGTCTTTGTATGCTGCCCAATGTTTGGGTAGCTACTTTTTGTTGAGCTTTGTTCCATCTTGAATAAATAGGTGGCAGTTTGTTATTCTCCGATGTTTGGTATTACACTTAAAAATTCATTACTCCACTGGATATTACTTAAATGCCTTCCTTCCTTTGAAGAGTTTGAAATGGTAAATTCTCTAAATTTTTTGCATGTCAAAAATGTTTAGATTTCTTATCAGGATAAGTGAGAAAAATAAAGGTGAAATTAGCAATAACCCCTCTAACGTTTTATTTTATATCTCCGGTTTTAATTTATTTTCGGAAACCCAATTTGTGCGATTTCCTCTAGTTAATGTAGTTACTCTTTAAAGCCCTTAATTACGAAATTTTTCAGCAAACAACAAATTTATATCTTTAGGCCTGATTAATCAGGTAGCAGTTTATTTTTCTCCGATGTCTGGCATTCACTTAAAAAATCATTACTCCAATGGAACTTACCCAAATTCTACTAGCTTTGAACTGTTTAAATGGGTAATTTTTGTACGTTCTGAGCATGTTGAAGCATGTTAAGATTTCATGTTAGAATAATTGAGAAAAATAAGGTCGAAATCAGCAATAACCGTCGTACTTTATAAAATATTACAATTTAAGTTACAATTAATTAAATCTATGGACCAAATTTATTGACATAAATTTGATTTAAGCCGTTACGTGTAGATTATAAGTTTATAAAAGCATGTAAATTTTCTGACGATCGATGAAGAAGTTTCAATTTTGTCACTAGTTTTGGGAGTTAACAAAATCAGGCATTTGGATGGCAAAAATTGTTTTTATTTAAAAATAGTTATGGTTGTTTTTTATGGAGGGGACGAATCAAATATATTTTCTTGCAAAATTAAATATTTATTTTTCCCATCTTTTGGTTTGGGGTTCAGTTAGCTACGTCGTTCGGTTATAAATTGTGTATTTCAACTACTCATACTGTGGCTGGCTGGAGAAATATAATTTCGACGTAATGGCTACTGCCTTACATTAAAATAAACTGCTCAAAAACGAATATGGATATTGCCAATTTTGTAGTATTTACTTTCCGTTGCATTATTATTATTATTTAAATAACAAAAACCAACCAATAGGTCCCATTACCCATTACTACCTATTTTGGGAATTTTGTTAGATAATCTCCTATTAAAGTAAAGTAATTCCTGTCTTACAGGAGGGCTTCGTCTAACTTCCAGTTTCGCTGTCCCAATCGAAGTGTTAAACCACTTTATAATATAAACTTCTCAAAACTTTTTTAGTATTTACTTTCCTTAGCATTTTTATTTTATTTTTATTATAAATTGGATTAAAACTTAGTAGACTATTAGGCTTTTTACGAAAGGAAAATTTAATTAAGGGTTTTTGAAAAATATCAAAAGAAAAGGTTTTAATTCCATAATACTGTTTATTGGACATGATAATTGTTGTAAACAATTAAGACCGTGTATAATGTCGCATCCCCTGTTCTCGGTAGATTCTTCGGCGCTTGCGATCACTATACTGACAGAAACGCGACTCGCAAACATAACAGCATTCCAATTGGTGTTCTCTTCCAGACAGTCGCTGTACCATATTCCGCTGGGTTGCTGGTGGCGGCTGTTGCTGCATGTCGTCTCAAAGGGGCCTACGATATGAGGTCAACGTCGTTTATGTTGATAAAGGCCTTGCCAAAACATCATGGAGTTCATTTAGTATCTGGAAAGAGTAACGTCTTGCTACAATGACAATATTTCTGTCCTCCCTTAGCGTCGAAATACGCTGAGATCCATTACCACGCCTCCTATTGGCACTTCCTCTCTCAGAATCGGGCTAAAGCCCGGGAAACCACGCTCTGGGAAACGCCAACTGCCTCTGCGACATACACTTACCGGTCACCTTGATACTCATTCTCACAATAATATTGCGAACTTCTGGTCCAAGATGATGTGTTGCCATGGTTAAAGAGAATACAACTGGATTAAAATGGGGAAAAGGTGTTTGTTTACAAAATGAGTAATCTTCATGTTTACTATAATTAAGTAAATCCGTAATTAAAATTGAGGATTAACCTTTGTTTGTTTTTAGTTTGTATTTTCTATTTTGCTTTATCAAACTCACAATAATATATCAGTTAATTTAATTAAAATTAATGGAATACAAATAAATTACAAATATCCCTATTCATTTTTGAGCAGTTTGTGTTTCATAATATTTTCATCACGATGTGATACAATCACGATCATTTCATGCATCAACAGTGTAAAGGCTGGGTACAAGTATATACGATCTTAATGAGTGGAAAACGCAAACAAAAAAGTTGAGAGAGAGAGAGAGAGAGAGAGAGAGAGAGAGAGAGAGAGAGAGAGAGAGAGAGAGAGTGAGAGAGGGAGGGGGAGAGAGAGAGTGAGTGAGTGGAGTGAGTGAGAGAGAGAGAGAGAGAGAGAGTGAGTGAGTGAGTGAGTGGAGTGAGTGAGAGAGAAAGAGAAAATAGTAACCTTGAAATATCTGCACAATAAATAACAAATATAGAAAATTACATTTTAAAAATAACCCTAAACTGCTTAATTTTTTTCTCAGCTCCCGAGGACTATTGGAAAGTAAGCTCAGACACGTGTCTAATGTTTTTCAACCTAGTATCAATAAAAAGTTCCATTCAAATCGGTGACCCCAAGTCTTTAGCCTCCATTTTACGGTCCATTTCGTCTTGTATTCGTTTCGATTCATTTTCTAGTTGGCCATATCCCTGATTTTATAATATTAAATTATAATTTCGAAAAATAATATTGAGGTAATTATCTTTTTTTATTACAGAACATGCTTAGCTGTTGAAATTTGTTGTATTTAATTTTAACCTTTTGCGTTTTCCTTGTGTTCCAGAGGGCTTGGGAAAGATGGGCGACTTTCACATTTGGTAAGTACTTAAAACGTTTTAACTATAGATTAGCGGTGTACTTTGTCTCGCAGTTTTATAACCGGTCCTCCATTCGTGACTTTTATTTAAAAATAAATTTAAAACATGCTGTCTTTTTCGAGATAAAGAAATTCAAATCTTTCTTCTCTTTACTTGCAGGGTGGTTCAGCATAAACCCTAAAGAAAAAATAATTTCCGACCGGATTGAGATAGAATAGTTCGGTTGATTACATTCTATTCTATTTAGGATGAAATATAACCTAATGTTTGTTTCAGGCTTATGCAGGACCACCCTGTATATATATATATATATATATATATGTGTGTGTGTGTGTGTGTGTGTGTGTGTGTGTGTGTGTGTGTGTGTGTGCGTGTGTGTGTGTGTGTGTGTGTGTGTACTATATACTATATATGTGTACTGCAATTAATTTTAAACTAACTGTGTTCAAATTTCAAGGTTTAATAACTATATTTATATTTTCCTATTTTTTTATATTTTTTATTTATTTTACCATTGCATATTAAATGCAAAAAGCCAAAATTAAGTTATTTACAAGGACCAACATATACAAATGAACATTCACAATATTGTATGCATGAATGGGGAACAATTCATGTACGGCGTGAAGTCAACAGCACATTGTAAAAGTATGCAAAATACTTATAAAGTGGAAAGCGGGCTTCCCTGTCGGACTTCGGCTAAAATAGAAAAAATAGTAGAGGATTAGGTGCTTGGGTTGCTTTGAAGTGAAAATTTGTAAGGAAGGATTTGAGGATAAAGAAGTATGTAAGCATGCCCTTTTACCTTCCAAGATCAAATGTCTTGGATATGTCGTGGGAAACACCCGGGTAATATTAAGCTCGAGGTTGGTGGCGATGGTGTCGACAACATTATGGGCTTGGTAAATAACCGATTCGTACCCGCGGAATCCGAATTGGTAATTGGGATAATATTTACGGTTTCGATGATGGTGTATAGGCGAAGAAGAAAAACCTTACCAAGTACTTTGCCAAGGAACTAAGGACAGCATTGTAGAGGGATGTATAATACTATTGTTTGTTTTGTTTGGGAAGTTGGTAAAGGAGTTTAGAGTTCTAGAGATGTGACCAACTAGGACTTTCGTTTTTAGGAAGGTTAATAACTGACTTCTTCTTCTCCTTTGGGAGTGAACGGCTTAAGTGGGAGTGAGAGTGGAAGTTAATAAACTTGAGGTTAGTTAGTTATTATACTTACCTTAAAAATAATGTTCATTTAATTGGCTAATTGGTAATTTTTATCCTTTCAATACAACTAGTGATGAGGATTGTATGTTTTTGTAAATTATAGATAAATTAATTTTCATAGGATATAAAGGAGGCACGATGAACCTTTAAAGTGTAATGCGATGGTCCAACTGAGTAAGAGGCACGTAGTAGCGTTTACTCGAATAATTAAGTTGGGCCCCCAACCGAGCATACGTAACATTATTACAAACACGTCGCTTGTCAAAGTTTAAAAAGACAAAAGGAAAGCTTCAAACGGCATTTAACTTTGTTTATAGAGTTGTCGTCTTCTCCCCAGGTTTAAAAGGGGTTCCATCAGGCAAAAACAGCGCTCTGATGGTAAAGGGCGGGGGCTGTTTATTAATGCGATTACAGAATAAAGTCCTCGCAGCGGCGATTTGTTAACCTTCTTCATGCACGGTTTCCTGCATTTGTTCTCAAAGGGCCCTGGGGAACGTGCATTTTCCTGTAAGCTTTAAATTAAGTTGCTATTCGTCAACGGTCTCAGTAACCCGAACGACCCGCAATTGCAGTTCAATGATTAACCAGCTCAGATGTGATTCGTCACTCTGTATCTAATGAGCAGTTCATTTACGTTTCCTAGTTAATTCAATTGGACCAACCATAAATAGTCTTTCTGAATTGTCTTAATAAATAGGATTTAACTGCCAATCACTAGAACAAGCAGTTATGACAAGGAATTAGATCAGGATCCACTAACAACTCCTAAATCAAGTTACAGATAGAATCCACTTTTTTATATTATGCATTGAAAACAGAACGTTGGTGAGATGTACCTACAAAAAATAAAGAACTGCAAGTACAAAAGTCGAGACAATGTCAAGCAAGAGTGCGTTTAGGATCGGTCCTCTCGATTCTCGTTTAGTTGAGACATGGAAGAACACTACAATCCATATTCAACCAATCACCACATCCACCTCATAAATGGAAGATAAAACCACCGAATTATATGGCTTTTATAGACTACAAAAGTACTTTGGGCACAATATATCGAACGATTCACTGTACTATGTGATGAATTAATGGGTAATATATACCTGCGAAAAATCAAGACAGTGTCAAGCTAGAGTGCGTCTAGGGTAGCGGGGACCTGGAGTCAAACTAGGAGACTGTCTTCCTCCTTGTTTAATTGTATTCTGGAGGGAATCTTCAAACAAGAGCGTGAGATTCGGTGTCGAAGTCTAAGGAAAGGGCATACCCACTCTCTGACACTGAAACAATGTCAAGGGTCGGGAGGACATGGCGTCAAACAAGGAGACTCTTGAGGAACATACGACTAGAATATGACAAAAATACAACCAAGTTGAGAGTTGCAAGTTTGTCAAGACTAGATACATTAGACTACTCGATTCCAATATTTTTAAACATTATTTAAATCACTTTGAAAGCTCAAAATCGCGTCGGAGCAATGCCAAAAGGATTTTCATAAAAACTGTATTAACTTATATGGCTAATAATATACCAGGAAATATAATGTATTTAATATATTAATTATATATGGAATTTTAGTTCCGAAAAAACAGTCGTTAACTCTTAAACATTATTAGCGTTTGTAAAAATAGTCTTATAATGCAGGACTACATCAAATGAACCAAAAATAAAAAAAAAATAAATACCAACTGGGCATGATGTAAGAATAATAACTTTGATTATTTGATTAGTCATCCAAAAGATGAGTAGAATAAGTTTTTCAAAGGATAGTGAAGTCGGAGAACAAAGCTTTGGATAGGAAAAATCGTCAGTGTATCTATGTGATTCTGTGAAGACAATATCTTTTATAACGTCGTGACGTATCTTTTTTTGGTGTCGGTGTCACTGAAGATGGCAAAATATGGAAACTGGGAGGATAGCAAACCAATATGACAAATAATCAAATTTCGGTTAATCACCTATGCCACAGGAGTTATCTTCAAAGAAAAATGATAAATTTAAAGTGGAATCCTGATCGAACAAGGGACATTAGATGCATAAAAAGAGAGAGTGAACATCATGGAGAGAGAGAGAGAGAGGACGTCCAAAAGCAAGATGGGAAACGGACTTTAAGAAATTTTTCGTAAGAACCGTAAGTCACATGGTGTACAAAACTTTGTGTTGGAAAACCGACTTAGCGTGTCTGACTCAAATTTGCCACGCTAGCAGTCCCGGGTTCGAATAACCGTACCTACAGTACATCTTTCATCGACACCCCGACGGGTTGTGTGACGTTAAAACCTCTATGACAGGAATAATGATCAAAAATATAATTAACAGCCTATTTTAACTATCCAACTATAACAAAAATTTTGAAAACATGCACAACTAACAAATGCGAAGAACTTGAAGGTGTTTATTACTTCTACGGAGCTTTTACGTGCCTCGTGAATTGTTTTATTTTACATTTTCTTGTATAGACTATGTGCAGAATCCCAACAATCACCAAAATTACTTCAATATTTCTTATGATTTCAAACGTGTTTTTTTCTAGAGTTAAGTAAACCAGCGAATCGAGGATAAACGATTTCTCGCCCATTTCAAAGAAATGTATTGAAACCAACCCACGTTTCCCTCTCCTACTGTCATTCGTGTTAGTCTCGCCGAGAGTGGCGGATGAAAGAAATTGGAAACAAAGATAGATTGCTTTGTATGACACGAACACAAACACACTCAACCCCTCCATGAGCATTTCTTGTGGGGTGGCCGAGAACCGCCCTCCCGTCGAGCGAGAGCATTTATAAACGCAGCAATCCACGATGTTGAAAAGCTGACTGACGCTTATTGTAACCTTCCCTTCCGAAACGACAAGCGTCACATTGTCCTCGAACCCATAGACTGTTCAGACCAAGGTGGTTTTAATTGAAGTGTGACTCAATACAATTACCCCCGCGTAGGTGTGATTTAACGTCGCATTAATAGCATTATGCAAATCCTATTCCAGTTTATGCTCTATATTAAATTGGAATACCTGCATTCTTGTTGTTTTCCCTTGTTATAAATTAATTTTCCGAAAGGGTATAATTAAAAGTAATAGTATTTGCATTATTATGCAATTTACTAACTAAGCAATTAATTAATTTATACTCAACTAAACGCTTTTGTGTTTGTATTAGAATTTCTTTCTTGATCTGCGACAAGGAAGAAGTACCCAACACATAAATTCAATCAGTCTTGTTACATTTGTCTTTGTTGTTACAGTTATCAACTATAAATGATGGTAAGAAAAGAAGGTACTAAAATTACAAGTAGATAACAAAAAGAAATAGAAAACAACCGAGGCCTTAAATCGTTTTTAAACCAAGAAATCAATATCCTTCACTTCACTAAATAAACTTCACTACATACTCCACAGAAAGGTGGTCACGGGGCCATTTCCTCTTAAGACGCCTTGGATTGTAGGGATGGATTCTGTTAGACAACTCTTGACCATTCTTGAGCAAGACTATTGAAGTGATGGAAGGGATTATTATGGAACTTGGTAAATTTTTGGTGAATTAAATTTGTGGTAACCGAAATTTTAAGATCGTTGGAAGGTTGTATTGGAGACATAACACGGAGCAGTTATAATAATTGATCTGATGATTTTAGACTGAAGGATTGGAGACATTGGATATTGGAAGGTTTAGCGGATCCCCACAGTTCTACATTGTATGTCGAAATTGATTGTAATAATATTTTATAATTTGTAATTTTGCTTTTCATTTTTATTTTTAGATGGTCTTCCTATAAGTTTGTATGTAGACCCTAGTGTCTGTTTAGTTTTTGTCGTTTCAGTCATGTATGCCGATTTTTGCGTTAGCCTAGGTGCAAGCCAAAGCAACGAACCTAGTCGGATTTAGGAATAGGAACATTGTGGTAATAGATTATGAAAGGAGATTTGCTTTGGAGTGTAAATGTGACAAGGACGGACTTGCTTTCCTTTTCTTCATATTTCATTATCTAAACCAATCTGCTTTAGATGTCTCTGCAGATCCTGCGAAGGAATCATATCATGTGTGATTTCGTGTCATCACGAAAATATGTAAGCAGGCTGGTAGGTATAGTAGGAACAGCTGCAGTATAAAGGATGTAGAGGATTGGTACTCCCACGGCCAGAAAGTATTCCGAGTACTACTATCCTCGTCGGACTCGAAAGGACTACATAAAAACACTCCCATACAATATCCTTTGCGCTCAAGGGGGGGAGGGATAAAAGGTCTATAACAACTTGTTGGACTGCGGAATGACGGGCCCAAATTGATGATATGGGAGAAGGTTAGAGGAGTTTCATTTGGGCAATCGTCTTTGAAGGATAATTTTTCAAATAATTCAAACATGCTTTGGTAACTACTTGGCACGGGCTTAAATTCAATGTTTGGAGTGGCCAGCATGTAGTCCCGACTTAAACCCTTTGAACACTTTTGTTTCGTTATCAAAAAGGGTAAAAGTCGCCCAGAGGTGCCAGAGAATTTTAAGAATTAAGAATGGCGCTGATGGAGGAGTATGAAAATCTTCTACAGCACTGCATTCAAAACCTCATAAAATCAATGCCACGTCGAATGCAAGCGTTGATCAATGCAAGAGGAAGAAATACTTCGTACTGAATTGAATATCTTCTTCATTGTTTCCATAGCGACATTTTTGGTGAAATTGTTTTACTCAGTTTAATTTTTTATTTAACTTTTTTATTTAGCTACATTATGTACATACATTGCTATATATCATCTTCAAAAAATCCAGTAAATCACAAAAAATAAAATTTATAACGATTGCAAGTATTTACTAAAACAAAGATGGCATCCACTTTTTTTACCTCTCAATGTACAAGGAATAGGTGGGTCCAAGGATAGAGCCTTGAGGAATACCAGCATCAATGACTTTCGGGTGGGAAAAAGATAATCGAAAAGAAACTCCGAATTGTCTGGATAAGAGATAAGAGTGGAATATTTTTATTATGTAAGCAGGGAATCTGTATTTCGTCATCCTGCTGACTATACCATTATGCCAAACAGTGTCAAAGGCCTTTTGGATATCTATCAAAACCATCCCAGTATCTTTTCTTACATTATATAGCGATTTGTCGTCTACTATCCTGGCTAATTGCCTATTGGGCGCTGATAAGTAGCCCTGGCGTGGAACCAATTGCTCCGGCATAATGGTGAATGGTGATGGTGCGTTCATATAAAAGGCAGGCTGTGCCGGTGAGACACATTGAAATACTACACTTGCTAACACAGCTAAGTAGGCCAAAAGGTAACAGTTGGGATCGGATGGTTCTGAATGGTTAGGGACATTAGTGACGGTTAGGGATGTGAACTTGCCAAAAGGAGTATAATTTTAGAGGTTTCCCAGCGGTAGGGATAGTAATCCCGAATTTGACTGAAATGTATAGGTATTTGATGTATATATTTGTAAATAAAAATTTCTGTTCTGTCCTGCATTAAGGTAAATTTCTCAACCTGTTGATGCTGTTTTTCAGTTCAATGATTATAACCACACGACCAATTCTACTTGTTAATTACTTATTATATTGTAAATTAAATTTTAATAAAAATAAAAGCTTTAATACATTGTCAGTGATCATGTTATAAATAATAGACTTATGAACAAAATCATTTATATAATTAAAACCGACGGTGAAGTAGAAGAAAGAGTAGGAAAAAAGTAGAAAACAAGCCCAAACAGATATCACTCCGAATCATTATTCGGTTAATAAGAGAAAAAAATATTGATGTTCCGCTCGTGAAATGAGGTCTCAAGTATGCAATGTTGATGAGGTGCTCAGGGGCTTAAGCATGGAAGGGCTTTGTCCCGCTCGAGTGGCTTTTCAGTTGTCTCGACTGCCCTCATCTTCCCTCCTGCCAATGTTTGCCTTCTGATATTATAATGGTCGTACATCCGACCAGAAGTGTTATATTTTTGGAAGGAAACTTATCGGACGTCCATGAATCATGTTTGATTAATGAACGAATCAATAAAAGCTCCCTTTTTGAAAATTTCTTTTTTTTTTAACATCCATTGTGTTGATAGTGCCTCCTCAGTTACATTTACATGTCTGTCTTTACCAGTTTCAACCTTTTCCTTGTCAACCATTCTCAGTAGCCTATAAACACTGAGTCGTCTTCATCTTGGCAATACTCCCAATATATTTAAGAACCTCCACTATGATTCGTCCATCAAAATTGGGTTATTGCCTTCCTCCAGATTATAGCAGATTTTTATTTTTATTAGACTCCTTAGGCCTGATAGTGCTTCCTCAGTTTTATTTATGTTATATTGATATTTAATGTATTCAGTTTTTCTTTGCCGGTAAGTAGTAAAATTTTCCTTTTAAAGTATTCACAGTAGCATTTAAGTACTTTTTGCCAGAACCTACACAGGCTGTTTTATGACTGCCAATATGATTAATTACTTATTGATTTGGCAGATGTCAGGTTGGCAGATTTGCAATGATCCTGAGTTTTGTTCGGCCATGGTGCAGCTGTCGGAAATTTAGGCGAGAAGTTTTTTTAACGGACACTTTTGCTTGTTTTTGTCCTGGAAAGTTGTTGATCCGGATATGAGTATTTATCTTGATACATCACCACGTAAGCATCGAGGTTTTCTCTTTTTGGCATAATCTACACAGGCTGTTTTCTACCACTTAGCAATGATCCCGATTTTTGTTCGACTCTGATACAGCATGTGGTAAGGCAAGACCTTTAACGAGGTATTCTGTCTATCTTTGTCCTGGGAAGTAATTTAACTAGATATATTAACATGATCCACCACGGTGCGTCCACCAAAGTGGAACTGTTCTTCCTCCCTCCTCCAGGTTATAGCTCACTTTTATTTTTAGTAGCTCTAGTGCCTTGGTGCGTCTTCAGTTATATTTGCATTTTCAAACCTGTAAGTAGAAAAGTTTTCCTTGTCAGCCATCTACATTGGCGCATACTATGTACTCAGGTTTCCTCTTTTAGGCAGAACCTACAAAGGATTTTTTTCTTCCTGAAGTCAATGCTTTGAAAGCTTACAGATATTGTAACTGACTCTTTTAAAGTATTCACATATCTGTATACAGGGTTTTAGAAAAGTAAAGCTACATGAAAGGCTTCTCCCAGGCGATTAGCAAAAATATCTTACATCAGATGACAGTTGAAAGGGTTGAAAAACTGCATTCCTGCACGGCCGTAGGCTACTAATTTTGTTAGGAATTGTAGATAATATTAAAAGACTTTCTTGTCTTCGATCCGCCCGTGCGTTTTCCACTAGGAAGATGGGGAAAATATGGTTAAATGTAATCAAAAATCAAATATGGGACAGGCCGAATTCAAACCGGTCTTAACAACGTTTGCATTGTGTTCTCGTATGAGTCAGCCATTCAAGCAATCCGAAGTTCAGCTTATCTTATCTTTATTGGAAGAGGGGGAGCTCTTTGTATCTTAAAGGCGCCAATGTCAATTTGTTTTTAAAATTTTTACACGAAATTTCATTCCATCGTAAAGAACTAAACATATAAATTTATAATTATTCATTTTTAGCCTGTATTTTACTTTTTTTTGTGTGTCAACAATGTAAATGAACCGCGGTGCTGAGGTCACCAGGAAAAACCAAAGCTGGCAGTCAATATAAATATTTAAGTCGATTAAGGAGACGTGGAGTTTCTAGAGATGAAAAAGAGAAGACAGGGCATGGAAAGGAGGATTAGGATAGATCGAGAGTTTGGTGTGCCACTTTTGCAAGCGGAATTGAAAGATTCCGTACGTGTGTATACAGGCTAATATTCCTGTATAGGAAGAGACCCTATATGAGAAATGTTCTCGAGGTCTTCAATGGGGCCCTTGTCTCAATTTTTCAAGGAGACAGAAATTCTCTACTGTATTTAGTTTTCATGTTATCGTGTACTTGGTGTAGAATAGGGACCATCTATATGTCATATGCGGTTGACACATTGTTGACCCATGACACGATTATTTTTGGGCTTTTAGGTTAAAGCCTAAGGTTAGGGTTTGCATCTTGGCATGTAGAGAGAAGTTGATCGATATGTCCAACATAATTTATGTCATTCCTTGGGTTCATATAGAGAGCTAGTAGGACTAGCCACAGACACGAGAATTTGCTTCAGCACGTCCGTCTTTCGGTCACCTGTTCTGATTTTAGGAGGAAACAGAAATTCTCTACAGCATTTAGGTTTCGTGTTGTTGGGTACTAGTTATAGAAGAGGGATATTCCCAAGAAGCTCATGCAATACGAGACTGGCACATAGTTTCTTATTTTTGGGCTAGAGCCAAATGTGTAAGAGTTGCATTCTGGTATGTAGAGAGAGGTTGCTTGATGTATCATACCTAATTAAAGGGTACCAATCGTTGGATTATTTCATGGAGAAAGTAGGACTATTATCCGGCAGGAGGATTATCCTCTAGCAGGTTAGTGCGTCTTTGTATGTACTGTCGATACTTATCTTAACAAATTACAAATATGTACGTTATGCTTTTTTTTATTCTTAGTCAAAACACTGACAACACGGCTTGTGCTGCTGAGCACACGAAGAGAAACCAGTCAAAGCTGGCAATATAAGGGACTGAAAGGCGATTGAGATGTTTTTAGGGATGGAAAAGTGTGGACAGAACTTGGGAAGTATGGTTAAGATGGATTGAGACGGTTGGTGTGGAAACTTTGGAGTGGACCTGTTCGTTGACAAAAGCGTTTTGGATTGTGATATTGAAAAGATCCGTTGATCTGAGGATTTGTGAAAGAAGGATTGGTGCGGTGGATTCAGATCGCTTGACGGAATCTCACAGGTTATATAATTAATAAGATTATTATATAATTTATATTAATTATTATAATATAATTAATAACATGGCATTTAAAATTTATTGGAAAAAAGGTGATCATATTGATGAAATTGTTTATTAGTGTTAGGTGGAGCTTCATCATTGGTATGGAAAGTTACGTACGCGATTCATAAACAAGGGATAAACTGTTTAAGACAAAGGAAATATCTTTTTCTAAACAATGTAATTGGAAAGGGATAGATAAAACCGCCTTTATACCTCAACTTTAATGGAAACTAAACCTCCCTCGAAACAGTCAGAAGAGTCCCAGTAACAACAAACTCATCGCGAAGTAATTTTCTTTCAATTTCCGATCAAAACGTTTTTTTATATCCACGTGTGACATCTCGTTGTAGAGTTCATTTATTTCCCTTCGTAAAAGTCGTTAGCCTTATATCCGCACCCCAGCGAGCCCTCTTTTCTGCCCTTTTCTCTCTTAAGCGATTATTATAAAAACGTTCCCCCGTTAATCTCGAGGTTGCCTTTTGTTTTATGTTGGGGAAATCATAAAGGATTTGGAAAAAAGGCGTATTTCAATCCGACCGTAAAACAGAAACTGTCCAAGATTGTATATTGTATTTTACGTTCCACCTATTTTCGAAAATCAGTCTCGAGAAAATTATAGACGACGTATCTTCATCCGCTGGCGTGTAGAAAAATTTGGCTCGATTTATCTCAATTGTTCGATCTTGATACTTGCGTCTACATAGGAAGGGTGGAGGAATGTCACCAGGTATTAGAAATAGGCCAAGGATAGTAGAGAGTCTTTGTCGTCCCCTGTTCAGTGCAGAACCTTCCAGAATGCTTTCTTTACTTCATATAGTTTGAATATAATAATTGTACATCTTCATCCGAAAATGAGCAGGTCATACGAGAGTGATACTTCAATTCTTATTGTTTGGCCAAAGCCGAATTGCTGCATCCCGATTTATTCCACGTAATTTTATGATATTCCTAGGATGTACCTAGAGAGCGTGTAGTAATGCAGCACAGTATGAGGATTGGGCAAGAGCACGGTCATATTTGCGTCCCCTGTTCCAATTTTTTTTTAGTAGGGATGTCCTACTGTATATTGTTTGCTTGTAATTCTGAACTTCGTGTAGAATATGAAGATCTTTATCAGAAAAAGGACAGGCTATATCAGGCTAACATACCTACTTTTGTGCTAAAGCATAAATTGTAGAGGTAGCATCCTGGCATATAGAGAAATTTACTTAATGTATTTATTACACGTAATTGAACTCATCCCTTAGGTATAGAGAACGGGTGTGGCTGCCATCCCATATAAAATTTTTACTCTCACAGGCAAATCTTTGCGTCTCCTGTTCCAGTCTTTGAAACACATCAGAGTATATTTCTATCCCCTTTTCCACATTTTGTAGTTGTTCACTACTGTATATATTTTTTATAAATTTTTATTTCGGGAAGAAGAGGGATCTTCTTCACTATATAAGGACAGCCGTACGGTTAACACATAGATTCTGAATTTGAGGGTTGCATCACCTGTAGAGAAAGAAGAGTAAGATATATCACACCTTTGATATATCTTATGCAATTGATAAATATCATTTGTTGGGTCCATAAAAAGAGCGAGTAATTGGTTCTCCTCTTCAGAATTTAGTAGGATGGATGCTCTACTGTATATAGTTTATGTGTGATCGTGTGCTTTGGGTAGTACTTCAACCAAGTTTATAGTAGAAGTAGAAGGCTTCTTACTTTTGGCCTGAAGGTTAATATGCAGGGATGCATCCAGGCATGTAGAGAATTGCATGGTGTATCATGCATAGTTGAAGAGCATCATTCCTCAGGTCTATACAGGGTGCGTGTAGGACAGACTCCCAACATGAAAATTATGCATGTCAGAGACTGTTTGGGTTCCCTGTTGAGATTTTTTGTAGGAAATGCCCTTTAGTGTATAGTTGGCTCTTTGTAGGGCGCGTATAAGAAGCCACCCTATAAGAGAATTATGCTTGAACATGATAGACACGTTGGGTCTCCCCTATCGATCTTAAGGAGGGATGCTTAACTGTATAATGTTTTCCAATAATTGTGTACTTTGTGTTGAAGAAGGATCATCTTAATTCGAATAAGCATATTTCATACGAGTTTGATGATGGATTCTTAATTTTGAGCTAAATTACATTGTTGGAATTGGTTGTATGATAGTTTGAACAGAAAAAGTTGATAACTCGTATATTGAAAGGTAACGAGTGTGGAGGACTGCCACTCGATCGATTTCAGAGACGGACAAGTCCGAGATCTGACCTACAACATGGTAAAGGTTATTCTGTTGCTAATTCGTTGGTTCTTACGAATATTCGATTCAATTTATATATATNTTTATTTATTTATATTAAATCTCGCTTATGTTGAATACAAAAGGACATTTTTGATTTATTTTAATGCTGTTGTAGTACTAACACATTATCTTCTATAAACCGCTCTGAACTTTCCCGTAAGAGGACAGGAATCAAGGAAAAAAGTAGTCGATTCTTAACTTGGGTGAGTTGCACAAGTCCGGGCTATTTTTCAAGGGCCAGCGGTTCTAATTCTCAACTCCGCCCCGGGGATGACAAGGCGCAACTTTTAATCTGGTAATCTTTATCACTCAAGCTAATGCTCTCTCTCATCTCCAGGAATCGGTGTACTTTTTCAAAGGCGCCTTAGCGAACTAACTCTCCGGGATGGTTTCGACGTTTTAGTTGTCACGCTGGTATAACAAATTACACGGCCATTACCTTCCAAAGGTGTTTCTTTTAACAACTGATGAAAAATTATGGATGACCTTTGTGATTTTATTGAACAGATGGTTTATTAATCTCCCTACTAGATATTGGCTGGACCTTATAGACTATAGTAACATTGATCAATGTACTTATTTAAGACAAATTTATGTGAGAGGAATTACCTTAATAACAGGGTTTCTTTCCACATAACGTCTTTTGTGGTTTCTTCGTTGAGTCACTGCCGAATTCACAGATCAGCCCCAGCTAAAGCGGTATATACCCAGTTCCCCCTTGGTTGAGTCCGTCACCTCCAGAATATCATCTACTATCTTTCCCTTGGTCGGCTCCTCTTCCTTTTGCCTCCAACTTTCCCTAGCATCAGCTTCTTCTCCAGGGTATCCTTTATTCTCGTTATGTGACCAAGGTACTTTAGTTTTGCTTTTAATATCATTCCATCAAGAGAAAAGTCTGGCTTTATTTCCTAAAGTAAGGACTAGTTCTTCTTCCAGTCCAGTCATGTGTTCAAAAGCATCTATTTTCCTTCGCTTATCCTTCCTTATGGTCCAGCTCACCTAGCCATAGGTTACTACTGGAAATGCCATTGCTTTAACTATGGAAACTTTATTTTCAGTGTGATGTATCTGCTCTTAACTATTGATCAAGATTAGCCATTATTCCAGATTAGCCATTCCAAAGAAGCAGATGTCTTCTGATTTCCTAGCTGCAGTGAGCGTCTGTAATCTTTACGCCTAGAAATCCACATTTTCTCCCTCTATTCCAGTATTTAGCATCAACAAGCTCCATAAACTTGTTTTTAGGTTTAACCGAAACTCAGCTTTTGCACCTTCTTCTTTTACCTTTATAAGGCCCCGCAACTCCTCCTCGCTTTCAGCCATCAGTGTAGTATCATCTGCATATCTGAGATTGTTTATTTCTTCAAGTTATTTTAACTCCAGCCTTGTATTCCTCAATTCCAGCACGTCACTTGATGTTTTTTTTTCGTACATGTTCAATAGGTAGGGTGAGAGTATACAACACTGCCATATTCCTTTCCAAATCTTAAACCAGTTCGTTGTTCCGTGCTCTGTCCTTACTGTTGCTACTTGGTCATTATACAGATTCCTCAGGAGGAGATAATAAAGGCAGAAAAACGAGACAAGGAAAGTTTCATTTATTCAACTCGACCAACGTTATAAAATAAGTGGCTTCCTCGGTTTACCATTATATGGCTCTAAAAAAATTCCTATGCAAGTCGCTTATAATGGCTTAACTGGCAATTAATTTCCTTAAAATTAAGTTTTTTAAAAGAAAGAAATGTGTTAATTTTGTACTTGTGGAGAAACACCATGATCATTTTCTATAAAGCGAGCAGAAGAGGCGGAAATAAAATCTAATCCCTTATACAAACAGATTGTATCAAGCATACAAAATTGAATCCAAAAACAAATATTACGGTCTGTGGAGCCCTGCAAGGGGTGAAAAGGGCTAGATAAGCGGTTCTTCCTACTTCACAGCAGTCAAGATGTCCCACTGGCATGGGAGTTATTGTTATTTAAGATGGACGGGGGTGTGTGACGATTCCTGGGGGGACTCCCGGATGACAAGTACAGTCGCCGACAATCATTGGGGCGTAATTAGGTTTTGCCCCCCTAGCAACGCCCATTGTTAACAGCTATTGTTATCCCCGAACACCCCTTAAAGACCCCGGAAAGTAAAACACTATTAATTTACTTTCCGCATACTTATGCTACTACGCACGCACAAAAGAGTAATTAGTGGGGGAGTAACAATCCAAGCCAGAACTTCATTTTGAACTCAATTTATCAAACGAATTTCAGGGAAGAAGCGTTCTCTCCTTTGAGTCATACATTGGCAAATCTCAATTGGAATCAGTGAACACAGCAGGATAAAAAATGCCCTTTGTGAAAACATTGTTTCGACGGTCGATGGGGTCTGCGGCGTTCTCTATTAGTCCAGAATATACATACAGATTTAGTACTCTGATAGACTAAACAGATGGAAAAATCAAAAGTGATTTCAAAAGAAAAGAACTGTTTTTAATTTTTACCTTTAACCTCACGTTAATCATTTGTTGATGTACAGAAGACCTACGAACTACACCTTGTCCGGGAGAAGGATATTATTAAAGTAAACTGGAGGAGAGACTTTTTTAGTAGAGTGAAGGTTATATGGGTGAGTTTTTGGAGAAAGGCTTCATATCATGGAAAACTAAAAAAACATGGACAAATTAAGTTGAAAAAAAATCGAAAGTTTATTTAAAGAAATGAGCGGTTTAAATTTTACGGCCATAAAAAATGGCAGGCTTTTATGCATCTAACACATCTTTTCATACCAATTTTCCAAGGACTGGAAATAATTTTTAAAACATAATGAATTTAGCTGTCATTGCTACGAACGGTGCGAGTATAATGAGAGCCAACAGGTTATGTTCGTATGTTAATTTTTTTATCCAAAATTATTTTGAATTTGTTAGAGGATATGTTATAACTATTAATTAAAAAACAAAATGGACAAAAAACTGTAAATATTTCCCAAAATTATACAAATGTTTACAAAATTTAACTAAAAATGTATATAAAATTACAATACAAAATATACAAGCCATAAGTAGAAGTCGAAGGAGAGGGTAAATAAGTAATTTTATATTTCAACCTTCCACTTGAGCCGGTGAATTCTCAATGGAATGTGGTTCATGAAATCACAATCGAGCTTTAGAAGATGGTTGTTTTGGCAGTTGGCGGTAAGTTTCGACAAATTATTTCTTCAGGCTTAACCCCTTATTCGGTTTATCCACTAACTGAAATGTTCGATTTATAAGAATGACGACATTCTGTGTGAAACGTATGACGTTATTTTTTATTATAAATTTGCAATAAAACATTAAAAATTACTTTTGACTTTATATTTCTATATATAAACAAATTATATTATTTCGATCTTAACTAATCCATTTTGAAAATATAGACCAATAGTGTTGTTTATGAAGAATACAAAAGGTGTATCTTGAGTGATGAGAAAATTTACGATAATTACGTTTTGGGTCTGTTGCACTACGTATAGACATTCGTAAAATAATGCAAATTGGAAATACAATCGATTCAATAGAAATAGAGTTAATCAAACATATATGAAAAAAATTGTTCTTCCGCTACCCCCTTAAACCACGAGGAAAATAATGTAATAAAAGTGCAGATGCGTATTGAAATGAAAATTCCATGAGTAAATTGAATGAAAAAAGGGCTCGACCAGAAACTTCTAGTGAAAACCTGTATTTTTTCACCTTTCGGTACACTTTTCTCCCAACTTCTTCGCCGTCTCGATCAAGATTATTTTGTCATTTCAAATTGAAATAGTATAATATAAATATAATAATAAGAAATTTTTTTTCAATTGTGTTAGTGAAATATAGCAGATCAAGTTATTTTTGGACATTGTTTTAGTTTGGCCTCCTCTTGCTTCAACCAATTGGACTTTATAAATGGCTATCATCATTTTATCCCTACGGGATCCTGTGTTCTTATAAAACACCAAGATCATAAGTCTCACAGGATATCAGCTCAAACGCATAATTATAAATGATGCGGTTCTCGTTTCCGCCTTGAGAGTAACTTACAACTGACGCTGAGTTACTGGGTATAATTTCGTACCTAGTCTGCCTCTGCTAATTGTCTGTTCAACGCCAACAAAGGGCCAGCGATTTAGGGTCATAAAGTCGTTAGATTTCTTCTCACCCTTCGGGCCGATTTTATTTCCCACCGGCTAATCTAATTTTTTATAAAATCATAAGTCAAGTGGTTTAAAAACAAAATAAATTTCGTTTAACAAATTGAATTTTTTACTGTCTTACCATCTGTAAATAAACACAAAGCGCAATCTTCATCTTTCTTAACATTTTAATTGATAATTTTAAGGGGGTTCGCAACAGCAGAGGTCATATCAACCATCGGGGTGTCGGTGTTTAAAAAAAAAACCGCTTGTGAGTATGTCGGCTCTTCATTCGAACCCGAGACGACCGTACAGCGCCAAGTCAACGCCTTAATAGTTCTGGCCATCGACGCCCCCACTCATTTATTATTCTACATTAAAATTCATTGTGACATACCGAGATTCGAACCCAGGACCGCTAGGGTATCAGTTCCCAATACCTTTCTATTAAAAAAATAATAATTGAATATGAAATAAAAAATATGTAATCCATGTAATAATAATATAAAAAATTAAGTAATACGAAAGGAACAAAAAAGTCCTTTTGGTTACATAATTGAACATACGATAAAATAAAAATATTTTTGCAAATAGACTAATTTGACATTAATAATACTTGACTATTGAGAATTAAGTACATGTGTTTAATACTCATGAGAAGAAGCGGCATTTCTATACGCGCCATATCTGGCAGTAATTCAGAACCAAAAAAACCTTACTTAAACTTTAGATAAGAACTTTGAAAACTTGTAAATGTTTGTCTTCTTAGTGATTTTGTATTTTATTGGCTTAAGGTTGAAATAAAAAAATGTATTTCACAAGGTTTTGATTGCTCTTTCTATTGGTGTGATGAAATTTACTGTAGAATTGTATGAGATATTCCATAAAATTTGAAGTAACCTGAAAATGAAATACCTCGGTTACAATTGAGATTCAAATATTGTACCGTAGGTAATTTATAGTCCAATTTGATTTCTGGAATTACCTCCAGAAATATTGACTTCTATTCACGGGGCGCCCTCATAGGATAGATTGTGAGGTCAGGGTGAGAATGGAACCTGATTCTGATTTAAGAAAATATATTACAGAATTTTAAAAATATATGACTTGTACGTCAAAATTTTGAATGAGAGGGACAAATTAAGGACTACCACTGGGTTTTCCATTTCCATAAGTACCGTCTAATAAGAAGCTGGCTTAAAACCCGCCATCACCATTAGACAGTTGTATTCTGCATCCTAATTCAGAGTTCGTTAACCAGAGAATTGTTGTGGGATATTAAGATTGTCTGAATTGGCCTAAGTACGTTAAACGCCTAAATAATAATCATTTATTTAGTTTGCTTAATGATAGTTGGGACAATAATTAATCCGGGAGTTGTATAGAGTGAAAGCCTGTACCGGTAGATTACAAATAACGTACTTAGGCCAATTCAGACAATCTCAATATCCCACAACAATTCTCTGGTTAACGAATTCTGAATTAGGATGCAGAATACAACTGTCTAATGGTGATGGCGGGTTTTAAGCCAGCTTCTCATTAGACGGTTCGACAGAGGATTCAGAGACGGACAATATAACCAGGAAACAAAGCGAGGACGGTCTCAGTTCCCTCGACACGAGCAATACGTCCTTAAACATTGTGTAGAAACGTCAGGCTTCCGAACGACAAAAGAGTCAGGAATTTCTATTCAGAGTTCAAAGGCAATGATCATATAGTATACCATCCTTTTGAAAGGAACGGAACCAACAAAGCCTCGTTAAACAGCAATTATATTTCATCCATTAATATATCGTAGAGATTGAAATTACTACAACCAGAGGCAAATGTTTGTTTAACAGGTAAGGCTTTAAAAATTGCATCTGAAGGTTAAAAATTATTGTCAAATAAAGGAATTATTGTAAATAATTAAGTTATAAAAGCCAACCAGTATAACTAAGTACTGATTAGAACTCACAAATTAGACCTTAACATTCTAACATTTCGGACCAACAAAATTTTACTTTACTTAAACCTTTAATTCAATGATCTGCAAATACTTTTATTCCAACAAGAATGGATTTTTCAAAATTTCAATCCCGGAAGTACTCCAAATTTATTACGGATAGATTTAGTCTTAATGAAAATAAGATTTTAATATATTGAATGGGTTTTATAATATATCTGTAATAAAAGAAATAAAACAAAAACAAGTATAATTAATACAAACAAACAATTATATTGATTGAAAACAACCCCACAACATATATTGGTTCACCAACCTTACGCTATTTAACACCGGCTAACACTAAGCCAATCTTCCGAATACCCAGCTGGTGCAACGCTATTTTTACGGATAGAGCCAATTTAATTATGCTTAATTAAAATAAACAAATTAACATCTCTCCCTACTTAGAAATGAAGAAAAAGAAAGAAAAGGAAGTTTACTATCTTTTTGTTCGAACATTTTACTAACACACACACANTCTCAATAAAGATCGAAACGTTGGCACGATAAAGAAAATGTTTTTCTGAAACCTACATCACACCAGACCGCATCTCACGATTTCTAAATAAATAATGTTATTATCTCTTCACTTGGCTTTTCATTCACTTCACTTGCAATTTCTTATTTTTTCAATCTAATTTCATGTTCCATTTATATTTCTTTTTTCATTTCTATTCTTTCCCTAATTTCCAATTCTAGTTTCTGAAGAGATGTTTTATCGTCATTTTAATTTTAGTGTCATTTTATTACCATTTTAATAGACTGCAAAGAATCTGAACTGAGAATTTTTTCAGCTATTTAATTATTAATAATTAAAATGAACAAATCGTAATATAAGGTTGGATAAAAAGCATCCAATACAATCGTCCTTCCAAGTTTAGTGGGCAATGGTTGGAAGGACTGTGGACTGAAGTGACTGGATTTTTTTAGTTTTATAAAAGCGTAGAATGTTGAACACGAAGGAGGGAGCTTGGACAACTATTTGAAGAATTTAGTACTGGAGTGATTGGATTTTTTAGTGGTTGGAACGTACGCTTGAACCAAACAGTTCAATTCCATACAGATTAGTTATGGTAATATCGTCTAGTGATATTCTATTCTTTTGTGCCAAGTGTGAAGGTTCTAAGTCTTTTGTCAATGTAAAGTCCCAAATAGTGGGCGGCATTGGATGCTAGAGGAAGAACAAGTTGATGAAGCTTGTTTCCTGGGAAAAGGTTTCTTTAAGTCTGATCCTCTACGTTTTAAATTATTCTTACAAAAAGGATCGGACGGGGGCTTTCTGACGGCCTCTACTGAGTCTGGGTTTGCAACTCCATATGTGAGGAGTACTGATTGGAAGGAATGTCTGTAGTGTGTCCTATTAAGAGAGTAGGGCAAGGATACAGCCCTGCAAACACCCACTTCTGCAACGGCGATGGGGAGTAGAATCATCTCGCTGCGTTAACGTCCAATGTTCGCCTCCATATATCAGCCGCCCGTTCATCATCAATGTGTCAAATTTGATTCTTTGAAACCGTCCAATCTTTGTGGCAACGTCTTTGCCATAGTAGGTTTAGTATAGGCTACCCTCGAAGGCCCTTTCTTTGATTTTGCTGCTCATCAAGTCATATCTGATTAAGAGACGAACACGCTACAAATGACCTGTCTTTTCCAAGTCAACCTGATCATCTACAAACATAAGTGCATTGAAATTGGGCCATTTAGATGTAGGACTTTTTGACTGAAAAAGAACAAGTACAAGAATTCGGATCCTCCATTAATTTATATCGGCCCAGTATTTATAAGGATTGCGGTCTTCTCGTATAGGTTTTTATCGCTAATACGAACTGTATGGGTTATGCTTCATGATTCACCATAGACGGCGAATGCTCTCTTTGTTAAACCCTTTCTTAAAATCCGTCCACGATTGTATTTGTCAAGTGAAAAATCCTATTTTTTGAACTCAAACATTGTCAAAAAATCACAACTTTAATTGTTTATTTGTTTTTTTATGTGAAAGTTTTTTTAAAAATAAATTAGCTTGATTTTATGATACTAGGGATATTAATGCCGTTTAAAGAACTAAAAAATAAAGAGTAGTACAGAACTGAAAGGTCAAATAAATTTTGGTAAATGTGCGTGGTGGGGGATATACGTACTACAACGGGTGTACTTAGTCTTAAGGCGATGTATTCAAAAGACTTATACCAAGATAATTTTTTTTTCAACAATCCACGCACCGTATATACACTTAAACTTAGAGACGGAATAAAATTGACGCAAAGAAAAATAGTCATAATTTGTCAAAGAAAAATTAAACAATTGACTAAATTGACGTTTTAAACTTGCCAAAAAACAAGGTCTCCCCTGTGGAAAAAAAGGAAAAGGGAATATAAATCTCCGATTTGAAAATCTAATCCGACTCCCGGTGAAAATAGTGCGTAATTCCATTCCGTCCGGCTGCCCCTCTCTGCCCGCCGGACCTTTTGCCTAGTGAGCAGGAATTCCTTCATACATAAATAATTATATTGGATAACTTTATTCAATATGTATTGGACAATAAAACAGAGAAGAGAGAAGTGACCCTCGTATCGATCTCTACGGTTAAAACACACAAGGGACAACGGGAGAGAGCCAATTCCATAAGTAGGTCTCCCTCCCTCGAGATAATATGAAAACTTCAATTATTTCCCTACTTAAACAATAAAATATTTTTTAAAGCATCTATTTACCGGTCGACATAGATTGGCCATCTGAACTGATGGAAATTAAATTAAAGCAATACATAATTTATTAAGGCGCATTTCTCCGGAGAAAGAAAAATTCCAAAGCCCCAAAAATTGAGTAGGTTTTGAGAAAACCAGGACAATAGTAACTGTAATTATAGAATTTAAATCTCTAAAAATTAGAACATTACAACCCTTATTTTGTTCTTAAACCAAATGTTAATAAGGTTACGTCCGTAGGTTTCGTATTTGCCACGATAGAAGTTCTGGTTTCAGATAAACAATCTGAAAAAACGTATAAGACATTAAGCTGCTTTAGAACAAAATTATAATAATACGAGGAAAAATACTGAATAATTAAGATACTTCTATACCTCAAATGTCGGTTTATATTAAATTTATAGTAATCTTTTTAGCAGTAGAGACTTTCCTTGAGTTCGCCTTGCCCTCTCACACCTTCCAATCCTCTCTGAAACCCCTTATTCACCCGCCCTTCAGACCGCCTACGGAACCACCCTTCACCCTCCTTAAACTTGCATAGGGCTAAACTTTATCACCTGGGCCCTCACCCCCGCGAGCCCCTTTAATACAGGTCATACTAAAGGTCTTGTTTTTTTATTATAACTACTATGGTCTTGTTACGTCCATCATAAACATGTGCTTTTTCCATAATAAATGATTATACTCCACTTCCATTTTAAACGTTTTCCCAATAACAAACGCTATGAATTCCCAACTGGATACGGCCCAAGGTAAGTATTGATATAAGTTTAAGTATTGAAAGTATTGATCTTCTTTAATTCCTATTGCACCACCCCTCTCTATTAATAAATAATTAGCCAAACAAATAATAATTTCTTAAATTAAAATTATTTTAAGGTTGTGAGTACGTTCAAATCAAGCAGTAACCTTTTTTCGGCCGAGCTTTGGTAGTACTTTAAATCATTTTTTAGAAGTTGGGAATCAAGTGTTCCCATGTGTAAAAAAGCCCCTTTTCTGATAAGCTATATTTTTCAACATTCGGTGCACTTTTCTCTAATTCTCTAAACGTCTTCATTTTTTTGTCTTGCTTAAAAAATATACACGAACAATTGTAGAAAATATTTATATAAATAACACCCAGAAAAACTCCTAGCTGAAAAATTGTAGTATACCAAAAATCATTAAAAAATAGATTGGTTACATTATTATTATTATTATTATGGTTAGTTAAATTGATTTTAAAAAATGCGGCCAATAAAGAACTAAAAAAATCGCTTCACTTGAAAAATTGTGTTTTGTCACTATTCGGTTCACTTTTCTCCAGAATTATCATCACACCTTTTTTTACAGTTTTTGGATTTTTCATTTGGTAGTAGGCAAACAATAGTGATACGGTCTTTTTTAACGTTGAAGTAGCCACAAATTTATGTTACCACCAGAAATTTCCCTACTTTTAAAAAATCCTTGCGTCAGAATGGTTTCTTACACAACATAAATAGAAGTGAACAAAATCAAGCGGTGCCAGACACAGTTAACTGATAGTTATAGTAGATAGAATAACCCTTGTCAAAACTAGCAAAATTGGTACGATTGTTGTGGTAGCGACAAATTTTCAGATGCACATTGCTTTTATACTATTTCTAAATACTACACTAAACCTTTATGCTCAGAAGGAAATTGGTCCCGCGAGATTTTAAGCTTTAGAGTACTTAAATATTATTTCGAAAGTTGCAAATGAAGTGTTCTGAATTGTTCTTACCTTGATGAACCTCCAATTCGTAACCCTTTACGCTTTTTGAAGGCTCTCATCTTTTCTCTATTTCTATGTCTAAAACTACCTTCCAAACTAAAACAGCCACAATGGTAGGAAGAATTGGTTTGTAAAATTTTTTTAGGCGCAAATTAGCCGGCAAGGGGAAAAATCTGGATCTCGAACTGAAAATCGCTTCTTTTTGAAAATTGTATTTTTTCTTTTATACAAATTTGCTTTTATACAAATCTCTTCACCATGCTCAAACTGGCCTCTTATTTTATTTTATAGTTCAATAATATTCAAACTGTCGAAGGGGACGGTGTTTTTTTTACAAACACCTAGGAGCGGAGAAATAACTCTATTTTACAAAAACAAAAGGTGTACAATTTTGACAGAATTTTAGTTGTTGCCAAAAAATAACCAATTAAAAACTCTGGCTCAGGATTTGGTAATATACTAAGAAGAATAAAGCAACAAAGAGTAGTTGTAATACACTAAATATATTTTGAGAAGACTAGAAGAAGTAGATAGAAGAAAGTACAGAAAGTACATACTCTCCTAAAAAAGAGATGCGTCATAAAATCCATTGATTAGAAATGGAATTATAAAAAATAGTTTTAAAAAAGGGTCGATCAGCACTAGATTTCTATCTATAGAAAAGCTGTAGTTTTTCGCCTTTCGGTGTACTTTTCTTCAAACTTTTCATCATATTAGACAGATTATTTTGTCAAATTGTAGGAAAATAATTGCCAAACAATCGTCCGGCGAGGTTTTGTAGAAAACGCATTCAAAAGTGGAGATATAAATTTTATTGTATAAAGAAATTTAGTAGAAATTTGTCACAAATTTACGTTTATTATTATTATAAATATTAAAAAATCAACTATTTTTAAAAATTCCTTTCTAATAATTTGTACCATACTAATAAGAATAATGGGAAAAAAACGTGGTTGAAATAGACCAAATATATTTTGAGAAAATGTTACCGAAAAATGACAACCTATTAGGCTTTTCTTTGAACAACTAAATGATACCAAAAAATTGCAGAAAAACAAAAAACATCTTAGAATGTGATTCGTCATACAGAAAGGACAGACTCTCTTAAGAAAGAGGCATATTGAAATTAAGATCCATTGAGTAGAAATTATGTTCCCAAAAATAATATTAAAAAAAGGCTCGACTAGAAACATTTACATTAAAACTGTACTTGTTTACAAGTAGGTACATTTTCATCACCATATTGAAACAATTATTTTGTCTAGTTGTAGTCAAATAATTCCCAAACAATCAGAAGTGAAGTATTTTTTTTTTTTTTGTAAAGAAATTATCCAGAAATTTATCACAAATTTAGGTTGTTACCAAAAATTAAATCTTATAAAAAAAAAAAAAAAAAAAAAAAAAAAAAAAAAAAAAAAAAAAAAAAAAAAAAAAAAAAAAAAAAAAAAACTGTAGCTACAAATTTTTAGTACACGAAGAAGAATAAAGCAATAAAATATTGGTTATAATAGATTAAATATATTTTGAGAAAATGGTATTAAAATAGGAAAAACTTTTTTTGGCATCTCTTTGAAAAATTAAATGATAACCGAAAATTTGCAGAAAAACGAAAAATCTTAAATAGTGGTACTTAACTCTTTTCAAAAAATAAATGCAAATTATAAATACAATACGTCGACCAGAAGTGTAGTTAAACAAACAAATACGAAAAAATCTCTTCTTCCAAAAAACGTCCCCCTTGAAACCTTAAACCAGGAAAATTTGGGATAAATAAGCCTTGGGTCTGTTGTACTTATGCAAACAGCTGAAGCTGAAAAAACTAAAAGTGTACAATTAATATTATTAATCTAAGCTGGAAGGACTTAACAACACATTCAAACAGCCGGTTCGGAATTCGAGGTAAAATCAACAATGTAAACCCCCCCACCGTTGTGAGCTTGCCCTGCGACTCCTGTTTGTTTTGGTTTTTTATTCCTTTGATAAACCGGCATTCTTTTATTTGTCCTCTTCGCTACTTTTATGAATGATCTTTTATTTATGACCCCTTTGATGTTCTGATGTTTCAAATAGACTGATTCTAAAACGCGGCCGCTCGCAGCACGTCTTTAGCCTTTTGGAATAAATGCCTGATAAAAAGAGCGTTAAAACCCGCAACCCCCGTTGGTTAGATGTACCAGCAGTGAAAATTAATCCGTTGAAGTATATTTGACACTAGTGGTCATCGATGAAAAATTAATGTACGCATGCACACGCCCGAAAAAGCTAGAGCAACTGCTCACAGGCTATTACATAGACGATCCTCATTGCTGGATCATTTTAATGAACAGCTACAACTACAATACAGAAGTTATCATGCTACTAAGTGGCACTCAGAAGCTGACATGCCGAAGTACAACTGAACCCGTGAGAACAATGCAACTGCAGCATTGGAAGTGTTTCTTTCCAGGAAAAGCTACAGCGACTAGGTTCTTCTTCATTCTGCTCATCGACAACTACGCTGAGTCATGTTAATGCTTCCAAACATGATTGCGGGCTACAAATACATATGCAGATGTAGTAATAACTACTAATTAACATGTTTAAAAATAATTCAACCGACAACAAACTATAGTTTATAAATCGATAGGAAATAACAACGTTTGCGACCACGCGTAAAACAATGTCACAAATTATCATTCAAAACAATAACAGTCAATTTTCTTTTGAATTTTAATAACTCTGGCTTCTTGGGTACGTCTTCCAATTTCCAAAACCCATCCTAAACTTATTCCTAACCATCCCTAAACTGCGAATCGTGATGGAAGATTTATGTTTTATTCCAGGACAAGCTAGAGCAACTGCTCTAGAACAATCATCCATAATGCTGGATCATGGTAATTAACAGCTAAAGTTGAGGGAGGAGATGCAGGCTAACGCTATATTAAGTCAACTGATGCTAAAACTCTCAAATTAATGTTTATTTACTGGAGCTGACTATGAAGCTGGCCTGTGTGCTAGCCTCAAGCCAAGAAGCCATACTCTCAGAAGGACAGAAAACACTCAAAGTTATAATTTCATATAAGGCTAAGTCAAAAGGTTTCTGGTGTCGTATCGAATCTTTGGTGGGAGTCAATGACAATAATGAACAATTCTCAAAGAAGAGGAAGAGAGTAACACACCTTGTAGCACATTCTGTGAGTCAATCAGGTTTTTACTATAGGCCAGGAAAACCTTAAGCGGTCCCCCGTACAAAAGAACCACTTGTTAGGCTAAGGAATTTGATCTGTCAACTTTAATAACCGTAGTGTGTCTCTCAGATCTTGAGTAAATCTAGATTTCTTTGTAATGCTAGAACAAACTACATTCTTAAAGAATTTAGACGTAAATTTGAAGTAAAAAAAGCTTTTAAGCCGCTACAAAAAACCTCAATTAAATTTATGTACGACGTCTTTGAAACTCTAGCAATTTCCTCGCTTAACGCAAAGTTGTATTTTACGGCCCGTTATCCATGTACGAAACCATAATGTTTTTAACAGGTTTGTAAAAGCACATTGTACTCGTCCGACAGCCTGAGGTTAATAGTTCGTAATATGCTTTGAAGAAGCGTAGGTATAAACTTTTATTATGCACTAATTCTCAACTTTTCTATCAACAACACAAGGCAGAGCTTTAGTGATTGTAAATTCTGACTGTGAGAGTTGCCAAATGAGGAGCGCATATAGTCACTATTCTGTCACACTTTTTGTTCTTTCTTTTTAAATTATCACATTTTTTCTTACTAAATCACTGACTAATGTTTTGGCCTTTGCTCCAGCTCACTCACTCTCAACAAATCTCGCTCTCCTTTACAATAATTTATACTAAGTATAGATTTTATCGGTCTGTTAAAAGTCAGCTAAAATTTGTCATGTAAAAAACAAAACAAAAACAACGACGAAAGATTTAAAAAATTCAAGGCGTGTTGATGTAAGAAAAACAATGAAAATACCGTACATCCAAAACAAAAACAACAATGAAATATTTAAAAAATTCAAGGCGTGTTGATGTAAGAAAAACAATGAAAATACCGTACATCCAAATTTAAAAAAATATATATCAACTTATATATTAGGCGAGAAAATCATTTTTGCATAAAGAACATTGTTTTCTTCCAACCTCCCTCCATGGAACACACACCTTTTGCTCACACCTTAGTTTTAGCAACCAGCAATATAGTCAGGTCAAATAGTCTAAGGGAGTGGTTACTTCTTTGTGCAATGAGTACGTTGGATAACGGGTTCAAATATTTGAGTAAGAAAATCGGACCGATGACCTTGCCCGATGTAAGCAGGCTCCTCTTTGGTCAACTTAGTTCTTTTTAATGTTACAGTGAACCATTCTAGCCAGTTTTATATATAAGTTTAGATAATTATGTATAATATATAACAGACATATACATAATTTTCACTTTTATATGATTGATTTATGTACATTATAACTATATTTTGTTGGGACCAAATATATATATATATATCATTAATATAAAAGTTATTTCAACATTGTCCTTTTACGGTCTCTGGTTGATCATTAGGGAAAATGTGTGATTCTGAGATGATTAATTTTCATCATGCTCTTATGAATACATTTATTCTTGTACAGCAGCAATAGTTGAATTCGCAATTGTTTTATATCCATCATCCAAGTTTTGTTGTTGGAATTGGTCCACGTATCGAGCCAATATTAGAAAATAAAGGGTTAAATATCTACCAGTGCAAGTGTAGCGAAAGGTAAGAATTGTAAAACAGAAGGTCTGTGGTGGGAGAGGGAGAGATCAAGCCTGGAAAGAAACAAACCGACAACGAAAGAGAGGAGGGTGGGAATGTGGATAAACAGAAAGCGGACGGGGGTTGCTGTACAACGACGCCCCCTTGCGTCTACCCGGTTCTTGTCGGACCATATGTTGTGTGGCCAAGAGAGAGGGTTGGATGCTTTCAAAGGATATTGCCGGTCACACCGGCCCACCAATACCAGTCTCATTTCTTTCGAGTGTACCCCCAACTCCTCCAACCCAACCCCCCCAACGCCGGGCTCTTCTGTTTTATGTGGAATTGCTACACGAGATCTATGCCTCTCTACCAAATTTATTTTCGCTCCCCCCCCCCGTATTCCTGGCATACCTTCCGAACACTCTTTCAATATACACTACACCCTTCACATACATTCGCACGCTCATCTCTACCTACAGCACATTGCCGTGCATCATTTATAAAAGATTGATTTCCTAATTGGAAAATCCCGAATCGTCCAAACTAATGTGTATCCTCTCGGCGGAAGTGTAAATAAAAAACATCATTGTTCAAATCCTTTCGGCTTATATTTAAAAAACTATCGTGGAAAAAATATTATTATGTCTTTTTTATTCACAAACACATAAAAAATGTTTTCGCGAAATAGAGAATAACATTAAAGACGACAACCATGTTTTGGAGAATAGTCGGGGAAGACGGATCTGAGCGCATGGCAGTGCGCTGGCCAAATTCCAGGAAGCCGCCATGTGTATCTTTTACACGAACCAATTCGCCCAGTTTTTTTATAATATGTTTATTAATTCAGACCAAAATGAAGAACATTAAAAAAAGAAGAAACTTTTGATAAATAATAGTTTTTCAATATGTGTGGAGTGCCAAACATCATAAAAACTTCTTCATTTATTAAGCTTTCTTATGGCACATCATTTTGCTGTTCACAGGTCAGATCTTTCCTTTCGGCTGCTCACGTCTTCCAATAAGACTTTAATTTGAAGTGTTTGTTCTTTTAATTGTCAATTACCGTGAAAAACATTTAAAACTAAGTTTTTTGTATAGTTTGTTTAATTTCCTGTAATAAGTCTGTCACTATTCTCCTTAGTCTATTGACCTTGGCTAGGTCACTTTATTGTTCAACTTATGTAAATTAAATTCACTCTATCGTCCAATGTATGTATATCATATAAATTTAATTTAGTTTAATTTAATCTATCTTTCTTCATATCACGTACTGCTTCTGTCAGGGAGTCAACGTGGAGGAACAGGTTCCGGCGAACTAGAAAACGTAAGGAGCGTTGCTGCCAATTAAGGATAGCCCCTTCTTCCAACACACTTTGTGTCATATTTTGCCTCACTAACTCATTCTTGGGCTTTTGTTCCCTCTTTTCCTCGCCATCTCACCCTCGCGCTATCTCATTCACTCTTTTTCCCCCTCTCTCTCAAACTCTTTTTATTTCCACCCTACTTTTCTATAATTTAATAGTTTCTTTTTCACTAATCCCATTAACTCATTCTTTGGTTTTTCTCTTGCTCACCCTCGCTCCTTCTCAATTTCTATCGCTCTCTCACTCTCTCTCTCTCTCTCTCTCTCTCTCTCTCTCTCTCTCTCTCTCTCTCTCATTCAATCTATTTCTTTTCCTGCCTGTTCGAGTCGGCGAAAATTCTTGTATTTCTTATAATTTGAAATTTGACAATTTATTGGTATCGTCCACCCCGCAAATAGGTCTGGCATTGTCGCTGTGAAAATGTTGAGAAAAGTAAAAGCTTTCTGAAAATCAGTAATTCTAATAAGAAGCGCGGTTTCGATTGGAAGCCCCTCTTATTTAGTGTTAGGTAATGATTAAATAATGCAGGGCTCCTGGCCGAGAAGAGTGATGAATAAAGTGGGGTTGAGTGAACTGGTGATAAAATCTAATAGCCACGAGTCGGCCACCTGCTCCGAAAATCAAATATTAACCGCCACTAACCCTCTCTCTGCCCCAATATACTACGGTGGAGCCGACACCGGCCGGAATTAAGGAATGACCTTTTTAAATATGTTTTGTACGAGCTTTGAGTTCTCAACAACTCGCCTTCATTTTCAACCGGGCCGTAACTATTCCCTATCCCTCTTACCCCGTTCCCTTTTCCATCTTCCCTTCCATTCCCAATTCGCATTGTATGATGTAAATCGTGTTTAGGTGAAGATAAACGTTTTATCAAACATACCTTTCATAAATGATGGTAGTATTGAATAAAACTGGGCTTTACTAGACGTTGACAAATTATTTTTTTCAAAATTTCTCTAAATTGTGTCTATCGAGAAACCTTATGTTTGTATACATGATAACGTAAATCATTCTAAAATACTTCTGTCAGGATTTATGAACAATCGTTGTCATTAACGTCCGACGTTCGTTAGCAGTAGTGGCACAAGTTTGTTCATGATTACCCCCTAATTAAGTGTCATTTCTGAAGACTTCTATTTCGTGCTCTGACAATTACATTCCTTCGTTAGCTTCATCACAGTGGGTTGATGGTTTTCCCCCCTAAAGTAAACGATCCCACATTTCTCTTATTCATCACGTCTCATCACATCGATTGAGTAAATAAAAACATCCCACATTCTTGACAATTCATTCTTATAACTAAACTTTAAAGGTTATTTCTTGTTTAACCCTATTTTTTTGATAAACGAATTTTTTTTAATTTGTAGTACATTAAAACTACCTTTAAATAGCTAACAATTAGAAACAAAAAATAATACAAAATTAAAAACACAAATGGAGAAGATACCCATTGGTTGTGCTGTAGTGAAATCTCCTTTGCAAGGTTGAAAAACCTAATATCGAACCCAAGGAGAGAAGCACTCAAGAACATCGTACATGTCATATTTTTAATGCAAACATTTATTAGTTGGTAACAAAATCAGATCCATTCTTTTCATAAATTGATATTACGTTATGGTGGTGCATGTTCGCGCTTGTGTGTCCAATTCGAAGGAAAGCATTTCGATAGGCTGTACCAGTTAATTGAAAAAATGTATAATTTAATGAAATTTAATTTTCATTGTAATTTTTCTTTAATTGTGTACACTTTCTACACTAAGAAAAGGTCTAAAAAATATATAAGTGAGCATGTCCTTGGAATACTTAGAAAATAAGGCAACTTTGGTGAAATCCACGAAAATTTTGATTAAAGGACATTGCGCGGGCCACAATTGAGTATTTCCAAAAAAAAAAAAAACATTGGTTTTGCCATTTGTTATTCTTTGAGCGGCTACTGTGTATTAGGGAACGCGAATTTTTCAACGGGGATGTTGGAATCTTGTAGAATATTTAATGTCGTTTGCGAAATAAAGATCAGATTTGTATTTTAATGAGCTAAAGTTGAGAAAGTACGATTTTATGTAAAAAGTCTGATTTTAGACTAACACCCCAAAACGGTTAATATCTCAGGAAAAAGTCAAGATAGAAACGTCGTTCTGGTGACACTCAACTACATTTTATTTAGTGAATTCACCTTGGCAGTATTGACATTTAACCCTGTAACACCCTCTATATTGTATAAGAGTCAAGTTGTTATACTACACTCTCTCTTTCTCGTTTTTGTCTGTGGAAATGGTTTTGTCTTCCTATTTTCACGCATTTGCTCGATATTCGCTCTCTCTCACTCTCTCTCTCTCTCGCTCTCTCTCTCTTTCTCTCTTTCTCTCTCTTTCTTTCTTTCGTTCTTTCTTTCTTCCTTCTTTTGTTCCTTTCTTTCTTTCGTTCTCTTTCTCACCCCATTTTTTTTTCACTTAAAGGCATTTTTTCTCGCTACCTTACTCAAACATTTCGTCAATTACTTTCTAAATAATAAAGTTAGTTATTACAGTGCAATGTACCTTACACTGGCTAATGGATTTTTTTGGGAGGGGGGGGTCGGCGAACGGCATAGCCGACACGCTAGAAAATCTAAAGGTGGGGGCTAGTGTTTCCCTATTTTTCGTTCTTCGTTTTCTTTTTCCATTACCCCCTTATTTTTTCACCTTCTTTTTCTTCTCCTTTCTATTTTATGCATGTGCGTGTGAGCGTATGTGCAACACCTAAGTCCACACGCAGGCGCACAAGGAGGGGGGACGGCCTCACTATTTCCTTCCAGATCTTCCGCTGTTCTGTAGCTCTTAGCTCTGACGGTTATTTGTTTTCACATACTTGGCCTCGTCCCCCACCCTCTCTCAATTATTTCCTTTCATCTCTTTTTCTCTCCTATTCTTTCTTCTTCTTTTTCCTTGTTTTGGAATTGTATTTCTTTTCGTTGTTTTGTATTGGGCAAGGCGAATCTGTATCAGAGTGATTGGAGATTCTCCAAGCGATCTTTCTCAGGACGGGATACGTTACACTAACTCGTAACGTCTCACTACTCACCCCTTCTTCTTGTAATTTTGGATGTTTGGATTCTTGGCGACGTGTGTCACGGGTCACCTCACTACCGGCTCCCTCTTCTTGTAGTGGAGGGGCGTTCGGATGCTTGGGGGCCCAGTGCTGCCCCTCACGCGTGGCGAAGTGCCCTAATCCAAGTTTTAAATTAAAATCATCATGCACACCAATAAAATGTACTAACCTAGGTTGGCGGGCCCGGGGGACATTCCACCGGAGCCCTCCCTTAAAATCTAACCAAAAATAAAGTTAAAATGGACCTTTTACACAAATAAATACTTGCATACTAATAAATACATTCACACGACTTCATCCGTACAGTATGTACAATTAAAATAAGGTGGGCCGGGGGATGTGAACTAAAACGCCGCTGCCTCACCTCTCACTCATACATTCCCTACCCCCCCACCACCACCCTATAATCCGCCACAGGCCCGACTCTCTTAGATGAAACTATTCTCGCAAATAAATACATTCACACCAAAGTAGGATAAAAAAGAACCACGTGTGAAGAAAGCTAGATTTGATTGTATATATTTATCCTCTTCACATACGCCACGAGGTTATCAGTATATTCGCTGTTGTGTTTTACATTTGTAATTTTGTCATTACCCGGACTTGTATCTTTAGTATTTTTTAATGTTGTCTCTAATTCGGCCATTGCCAGGTCTAAGTTGACCTGTTCCGTAACGCTTCCTTCAAGGTCCAATTCATTTCTCAACTCCAGCCGTTCTTTAATTTGTTTAAATCTCTCTGCAAGACAATTGCATAATGGTCAGCGAGCGCATCGGCCACCTCTTTGACATCAGTTACCATTGAGTCATTGATTTTAAGGATCGGAACCATAAGTGGCTTGTATTTCCCGGCGATGGTCCACAGGGCGTAAATGGCTTTCTTGGAGGGAAATGGCTGTAGGCGTAAGTTGTGCGATAATTCTTCGTAATCCTTCTATATGTGTTTTAATGCCTCTTAAGTTCCATTGGATGATTATCCCGTTCATTATTATTTATGTGTGGCCTCCATATTATTATATTCTTTCTTCGTTGCTGGTCTGCCTTCGTGGGTCTCCCCTTCGACCTTCGGTTTTTTCTTTTTCTTATTTTTTCCCCGAACTGGCGTAAAGCCTTCATTCCCGGTTGAGCCAGTTGGTGTTTGACTCCATCTCCCAGCTATGCCCCTTGGAGGTCTCCTCCACGACATCCATTAAAGAGATAAAGGGGGCTCCTCAGAAGGGAGATGGGGTCGTGATACCGTGTCTGGCATCAACTCTTTTTGTTGTGGGGTGGGTATCTCCACCCCAGTTGTTGAAAATTGGGTACCTCCTTCAAAATAGCCCCCCCCCCGGCTGGAGGAGCGCTCTGGGTTTTCGACCCCGGCAAAGTCGGGGCCTTGATTATTACTTGGGGTGACAAAAGTCAGTGGCTGGGTGCCTTTAGTGGCGATAGCACCCGAAAATTATATAGCGGAGGTAGCTCGGTCTGAATGCAAACCTCCGCAGTTATTTTTTGGGCCCTAGTTTGGGCAGCCGCTCTCCCATAGCTCTTTGTGCTTTTAATGAACGCATCACTTCTTACTAGGGCCCTCGCTTCTACGTGCGGCATTTTCTTTCCGGTTTTGAATTTTTGGATCTCCAAAAAAGATCGCTTTGACATCTGTAAGGGGTTTTCGGTTATCCTTTTAACACGCGCGACATCGGTGATCCCTTGTGTCGCCAATTCCTCTTTGATTTCCTCCTCCGGGCAGATCATTAGATCTCGAGCTGAGATCAGCTCTTGGAGGAGTTCAATCGCTTGTGCGGCGTCGAGGTCACCGGATACATTTCCCCCAAACAAACTTCTTATGCATTATTGCCAATAAACTGTCATCGATTTATGGGCCAGCAGCAGTCTTTTTTACAATTGTGATTCGGCCAAGCTGCTTACGTATCATTCGGCACAACTTGATGGGAGAATCTCCTTTAAAGTCACCCTCTTTCTTTTCTAAAGTACAAATCTGGCAAAATTATTCCTCTTCCTAGCCCAATCTATATTCTGGGTGTCCTCAATTATTTTATCTCTCCTTGTCCGTTTTGCTTCAGAGTGGCAGCCGGATAAAACGGCTGCAAAGTGGTAACGTCCGTGTGTCCGTTATTGGTTCTGCTTGTGGTTGCTTCTAGTCGGGTGGTGCCACTCGCCTCACCAACACCGACGGGATGCAATGAATAAGCACGTGGATGATCCCTCTCCACGGGCTCACCGTCTTTATGGCCTTCCGGGTCTACGGCCATATTTAAAGGAATCGGAGGAAGATAATTTTCAGGGTGGTAGGGAGCGGTACAGATATCACCCCTAATCAGTCAGTGGGGCTGCCACTGTAGGCCGGCATACCTTCCCCTCCCTAAACTCTGGGACGCCTAGGACAGGAAAAGGAAGAGATTAGTTTTGGGAAAGGGTAGTTACGGGAAAAAGGTAAGGTTGTACATACAGTTAGGGGATGGAATGGGAAATTTACTATAGCCACCAGGTACGGGAGGGTTGCATAGACGCAGTTTAACCTCATGCACAGGTGGTTGTTTGATAATTGTTATATAAAGAAGATTATTTATTTTTTTTTTATTATCACATTTATATCTAAAATATAACCCACGGTGGATGTAAGAGAAGTCTGAAAGACTTAATTCTGCGTGGCTAACGCTATCTCTCTCTCTCTCTCTCTCGCTCTTCCTTTCTTTCTCTTCTCTCTCTCTCTTTTTCTTTCTCTCTTTCTCTCTATCCCTGGCTATCTATCAATTTTTCTATCTCACATTGTACAGCCACACTATGTTCATTCTCTAATTAATATAAGCATGCACATACAAAAAACATAGTGTATCATAGTGGATTATTCAATATTTAACACATTTCGCCAAACAATTTTTTGTATAGAAACTCCTACAGTTTAAGTGAATATTAAATTATTATGGGACCGCGTTGGCCAAGTGATTGGATCGTTTCTCATATTTGCGAAGAAAGCGGCTCTGGGTTCGAATCCCAGCATAGCCCTTGGAATTTTAATTGATAATTATTTGAAAAAAAGTATCTTAAAGTGGGTTAACGATACCTAAGAAAATAATATATTTTATTTGTTCTATAGATTTTTTTATTTAATTATCTTACGGTCTATTTTTGTTATACTTGCTCTTAACCTAGCTTTGTTACCACATAGAAAAAGAAATTATCATATTTTTATGGCATATTTGTCGTAATTTAATTCGAAAATAAAATGAATTGGTTATTAAAAATTTTCTTTTCTTATCGAATGTAGCGAATATGTACGATAGTACCGACGGATGTTGGGATATAAAGCTGTATCAAGCATTCAATAGATGTATTCCGATATTGAATACGATACGGTCCTAAGAAGATGGAACATTTCATTTTCATGTAGCAGTTTATCAATGCAACGAGACAACTTTCGCTCCTGCTGGATTGAGTTATGAGGGAGTAACTATTGAAGCGGGAAATTATGGTTGGACATAAATTAAAAATTAATTTATTCTCAACGGATTATTTAGGACTGTCATTGCAAATTTATTTTATTTAGCCATTTGTGCTACGAATTATTTGTTATTTCTTTTCTGCATACAACGAGGGATGGAATTAGTTTCGGTCGTTCCTAATATTAGGCCGGTTATTTCGGGGGCATTTTCACTATTTCCTGAAATCCGTAAGGAAATTTGGTCCCTCCCGCTTGTACAAAAACACAATGAGAATAAATCAAAAGGGATGAGAATAGAGCGTAACTCTAAACACACTATGGGAATATAACTCAGTGGCCCCGTCCAATCAGTAATCCAGACCCTTGGACCCTAGTCAATTATTAAAAAATTGCCATCCCCAAGCGGCCACTAAAAATTCTCCCTCTTTCCCTTCAAAAAATTGATTGCCTCGTTTTTTAGTTTTCCACGATGTCCTTTATATAATTATGGTTTACCGATTTCCATGTCCGTTTCAATGTGTAAATAGAACATTCTTAACACGTAAGAAAGCTTGGATGCCTACCTATTTAGGCATCGAACATGAATGCGTTATTAATTATGAAGTATTAATTTTGTTTCAATAAAAAAGCTGTAATTTAAAACTTTAAACGTATTTTTTCTTAATTTTCAGTATATGTACGATCCGGCATCTTACATAGGAGCATTTTTAGACATGGCATCCACACTCAAGACTGAAGACAAATTGATATCAACTTAAAATGTTGGGCATCTAAGTAGAATTGCAGTACAAAAATTTGCTTTAACCGTCATAGCTACTACTCATCTAACCCATCAAACAGTATTGCGATCATTTTGGGATATCCGGAGTGGAACTATTGGGTTCCGTTAAGCCATGCAACATCTAGCAAAATTATACTTCCAAACGAAACTCTTCAGGCAAATCGTCAAAGCTCCTTACTACTCCACTAACCTCACAAACAGCCTCAACTTGGCTTTTGTCATCTATCCGGCTGGGTCCCGATTTCAATGCTTCAAACCAACCTCGATACATCCTAACCCTAGGCGATAGCTTCGACACCTCCTCGTCCTTAATTCTTCATATTGAAAGCCAGCGTTGGCCGATTTGTCCTAACATGTCTATATCTGCAATGAGTATTTTGATATATATACAGGCTACAAACAAATAAATTATTAAGTAAAAATTGGTAAATCCGACTCACAATAACACTCCCTTTTTTTTCTTTCCTCATCGACCGAGATCAAGTCCTCTATTGCCTAAAAAAAGGTGGCGAGATCTAATTAAGGAAAGGGTTGTCGTGTGGCACTACATAGCGAAGCGCGTTCGATTGTGATGGAGGATTTCTGCATCAGACAAAGGATTCGGTTTGAATTGAATCGTTATGAAGGACCGCCTCATTACAACCGTCGACCGCAGCGGCAACAGCCAAATGGGATCTGCTTTTTAAAAATCCAATTATTGGTTAGTAGTACATTGGAAATCTCTCAGTGATTGTTTCGCTTTCGACAATTAACGGAATGAAGTAATCTTTTCGAGAGAACTGTAGAAAATATCATATGAGACTGATATAGGTAGGCAAATATCTACTTTCCTTCAGGGGATGAAAATAAAATATATAAATTATCCAGGAAACTGTCTGACTTACTTTTATGCCAGTTTACAGGAAAATGTCCCACGTAATTTTTTTAAATGAATTAAATTTATTTATTAAAACTGGTCTTATTAGACCAACCATTAATTTTACAATAATATTATAGAATAAATAAATGTTTACATTCTTATAAACCCATTGGTACAATAAGATTTACATTTCACTATTCTCTATTTATTTTTAACTACACAAGTTCATATGGCTTTGTTCTTTTTAATCTTCTGACCATGTTTCCGTTATGTAAGAGTTTGGTCGCTTCCACACTCTCGTGCTGGCTGAGGAGAGTCTGGTGTTTGCCCGCAAATCTTTGTATTTCCGCCGTGACTTCAAGGATCTCAAGATCCCTATGTAAGTCCTTATTTCTTATATACCAAGGTGCATTGACCATGTTACGTAAGATTTTATTTTGGAGTGTTTGATTTTGATATTGCTGTGTTTGGTACAACCCCATAGTTGAATACCATATGTCCATATAGGCTTTATGACTTGTTTATGTAATATTTTATTTTGTGTAGCATGGTTGGAGCCACGTCCTATCAACCAGTATAGTTGTCTATACCTTAAACCTATTTATGTCCTTTTTTTCTTCACGTGTTCTTTCCATCTCACGAATAATTTATATTTTTATATATTTATATAAATTAAATAATTTATATTAAATTCTCACGACGTAATTTAATAATGTGATTGAGTCAATATAAGGAGCGTGCAAGATGGCCGTCAGACATGAAAATTGTGTATTTTGTTCCTTTTTCCGAACTTTGTAGCAGGGATGCGCCACTCTGTATAGTTTTTGTGTAATCATGTACTTTGGGATGAAGAGGAATCATCTTAATCCGAATAAAAGTAGGTCATAAAGTACGAGGTTGACACGCGAATATTTACGTTGAAGCCAATACCTACAGTTTAGAGTTTGCATCCCGGCATGTAGAGAAAGGTTTTTCGATATATCCCCAATCGAAGAGTACCTTTCCTTCGATCCATATAGCATCCATCACTATATCCATACCATTATGAAAATAGTTCTCGGGCAGAGAGTCTTTGGATGCCCTGTTTCGATTTTTGGAATTCTCTACTGTACTTTGTTTTTGTGTAATCGTATATGTTATGTAAAACAGATAATCTTCATCTGAATAGGAACAGGACACACCAGGTTATCACACGGATATGTAATTTGGTCTAACACCTATAAAGTAGGGTTACAGCCCAACAGGTGGAGAAAGGTTGCATAATTGAGGTCATTCCTTGGGTCCCTATAGGGAGCTAGTAGGTCTGCAAGCAGACATGTGATTGTGCTTCAGGACGGAAAAGGTTCTTCTGGTCCTTTGTTCCGATTTTTGGAAGAGGCGGGAATTGTCTAGTGTATTTAGTTTTTGTATAATCGTGTATTTCTTAAAATCATCATCCGAATAAGAACAGGATATTCCTGGTTGACACACGGACATCTAATTTTGGGTTAAAACCTATAAAGCGGCGTTTGCAGTCCAGCATGTGGAGAAAGGTTGCTCTATCTACCCCACGTAATGGAAGTCATTCCTTGGGTTCATATAGTGACCTAATAGGACTGTCACCAGACATGAGAACTGTTTTTTAGTATTGTCTTTCGGTACTCTGTTCCGATTTTTGGACGAGACAGGCGTTGTCTACCGTATTTAATTTTTGTGTAATCGTGTATTTTATGTAAAAGAGGGATAATCTTCATCCGAATGAGAACAGGACATCCGAGGTTGACATATGGATACTTTTGGGCAAAATTCAAATGTGCATAAGTTTCATCTCGTCTTTTGCTCGATGTTTCACAAGTAATTGTTCAATATTCCCATATTCCGTGGTTGTATGTAGGGAGTGAAGGATGTCCACCCGATATGAAAAATGTGCATCAGTACGTCGTTGAGTGTTTGAACACTCGTTACGATCTTTGCAGGAGTAATTGTAAAAAAAAATTGTAAAACTGTAATTTATTAGTGTAAATGTGTAGTTATGAGTACCTGTTGTAATAAAATTATTTTGCTCGAGCAGGATTTTTGTGTCTCCTGTTCTGAATCGGGAACCTCGATGGCATGTTATTAAAATGACTCAGTACAAAAATAAACAGCTGAATGAATGAACTGAATTTATTTGACATGATATTTTCTAACAATAAATAATTTGCGTACAAATGTATTTTTGAGCGAAAGTGGCGGGGCCCTATGCGTCTTCTAAGTATATCTCCATTTGTGTACCATCCCTCCTGAAAAACATTTTTGTAGATGTTAATGGGAAAATATTCACGACAAACCCATTTACCTTTACATTAACAAATCCTTTGCGTTAACAAAATCATTACGGTATTATTCAGAACTGGGACAACTACTTAATAATTTTACTCAGAACTAACAGTTATAATATATACATATGTTAGCAAAATAAATAAATATTAATTTAATAAGATGGTCTAAAATAGTATAAACAGTGAAATATTTAGTTTAAAATAAATAAGTAAATAAATTAGTTTAAATAATTAAATAAATAAGTTAGTTTAACAAATTAGTAATAAATTGACTATTTAACAAATTAACAGTTTAATAAATTAACAAATCAGTAAGTTGGTGGATAAATAATTTTATAAGTTAGTAAGTAACAGATAGTTAAATAAGTGAGTAGGCTGATGAATAAGCATTTTAGACAAAACAAGGCAAAACAGCGAGAAGATTCAGGAGGATAAAATATGTTTTATTCTCCTGTGCTTCCAAGATCTTAGACAATATATGTGCCGATTGATGCACATATGGAGTTTTCGCTATAGACTTTTTGGGAAAGAAATGTTTGGGTCCTGTATTTTAACTCCTCCCCAATCCATGGCATTCCAACTAAATCATCCAAGTCTGTGAGCCTTGTGTAACGTGGGGACGAGGTGGCTTGTCTTAAAAACTTGCTTCGTATTATTTGTAACCTCTTAATGTTAGTCATGCTTGTGTAGCTCCAAGCAGGGCAAGTGTACAATAGTATTGGTTTCACTATCACTTTGTAAATAGCTAACTTATTTGCTACGCTCAAAGATAATTCTCAGCTTAAAAGGGGGAAAAGAGTCTTAATCATTATTTTTCCTCCCTTTATCAGCAGGTTAATATGCTCACTAAAGTTCAGTTTGTGGTCCAGTGTCACTCCTAGGTATTTTACCTGTGGGGTTCACGGTATGTTTACCCCATCAAGCATGATTTGTTTATCAAGAGAGGGTCGCCGCCTGATAAAAAATATCGATTCTGTTTTTGCAGTGTTTAAAATTAATTTTCATCTATGGCTAGTTATCTTGCTGAAATCTTCAAACCAAATGAAATCATCAATAGCAGCTTATTTGAAGTAACAACCACGCCACAAGAAGAAAATATAAAGCTAGTTTCACCTAAAGAAGTAGCACGAGAAATTAAAAATTTACCTGCTAAAAAGACTCCAGGATATGACCTNAATAGTGAAATGTAAATCTTATTGTACCAATGGGTTTATAAGAGTGTAAACATTTATTTATTCTATAATATTATTGTAAAATTAATGGTTGGTCTAATAAGACCAGTTTTAATAAAAACATATAATTAAAAAAAATCTATGGCAGAAGCGTACTATTTTAAAGAAAAAAGTGTTGGCCCTAGGATAGACGCTTGAGGGACCCCAGCAACAACTTTGAAAGAAGATGCGTGTTCTTAACAACGCGAAAGGATCTACCACTTAGATAGGGCACTTAACAACATACGTTGGGAACTTACATTCTAACAGCCTATAAACTATTCCGTTATGCCAGACAGTGTCAAACGCCTTCTCTAGGTCTATTAATACCAAACCTGTGTGTTTTTTGGAATTAAATCCTGCCGTTTCTTCAACAACTACTTTCGCTAGGGGGCAGTTGTGTCTAAACTAGGTCGAAAGCCTAATTGTTCTTTTATTAGAATACGTTTGGATGTTATGTGACTTTGTATTCTTTTTAGTATAATTTTTTTAAATATTAAAATTTTTTTAGAGAGCTGAGAAGACTGATTGGGCGGTAGCTTGTGGTGCCTTAGGCGGTTTTCCCGGTTTTTTAGTCAAAATTAATTTGGACGTTTTCCAACATGCTGGAAAATAACCAAGGAAAAGCATGGCGTAGGTAAGAAAGGAGCACTAGACCTTTTTTTGGGAATGTTCTTCAACATAACGTTAGCGATTCTGTCAAAGCCGGGAGATTTTTTGTTTTTCGTAGACTATCATTTTAGTACTTGAGGCGTTTGACTATTTTCCAAAGCATATTGTTGTGGGGGGGATACTTCCCAGGTATTTAGCACGTTATGTGTTGTTCCATGCAAATATTTTATTATCTATCAGGGTTTGAAGCTTGGAAAAGATTATTTTGTAGATAATCAGCCAAGAACTTTTATGTAGTCTACTGAGTTTATTTTTTAGTTGAATTAGTCGGATATTACTGGGAGTAAGTGAATATGGTGGGAACGCTGATATTTGTAAAGAGGAATAGAGATGTTTCCAGCTCACAATGTCCGTGGTTAGTTTTGTATGGTGTTCTATTTTGGCCACTGACGAGAGATCAGACGGAAGATGTATGAAAGCATTAATATGGGATCGGAATTTGGCCCAGTCCGCTACAGAATAATTTCGTTTAGGAAGTTCGGGAATTTTAAGTGTGGAGTGGGTAAGTATTAGGATAATAGGGTTATGGTTTGAGTTCATAGTAAGTTTGTATAATTTCGTACATTTTTGAAAAGGAATAAATCGACTATACTGTGGTTTCTGTCTGCATGAGGGAAGAATGTAGGTGAGTCTGGAATCACAATGTTTATATTGTTTATGCAGTATTCAAACATCGCTGTCCCAGCACAATCGTTTGTGATGGATCCCAAGGCTTGGTTTTTGGCGTTGAAGTCCCCCATAATTATTATCTAGCTGTGAATGTAAATTAATTCCATGAAATCAGATTCAAAAAATTTTTGTTTTGGTGGTTTATAACAAGCAATGGCTACTGTGGATTTACGTTGAAAGTGAAGCTTTACTCCAACAGCTTCCAAGGACTTACAAGATGGTAAATCAATAGCAATATGGATCACGTTTTTCTTGATGGCTAAAGCCACACCACCTCCATGTGAATCCCTATCATTCTTACAGATTTTGTAATTAGGCAGAGAGATCCTGTCTTTATTGCCAAGCTTAGATCCACCAGACCACATACATCGACATGCATGTTTCCTAGCTCATGGTTTAACTCGCTTAATTTATTTTTAATGGAGTTTGAATTCCAGGAAAGTATGGTACACGTATGGTTTGTTTGAGGATGTCACGTATGTTTGTTTGTTGAGGTCATTAGGCAAAAAGTGAGAGAGCTGCCTCCGCCAGTATAATGATTTTAGTAATAGGGTCATTAGTTTGTTTTAGTTTACAGAAGACAGATTTTAAAGTAAACAAAATTCTATTGAAATTACAAGTGTTTTAATGTCGTTTATTAACGACGAGATGCTGAAGTCATCACTTTCGTTTCCTTCAGTATGGTTCCTCTCGGAAGGCCAAGTTGTCTTGACTGCTCTGTTGGTTTTGGAGGTTCCAGGCAGGTTTCGGAAGTCTCTCTGGGACCAGCTTCCTTTAGTTTACTTACGAGTCCAGAGGAACTGGGTCTCTTCTTCCTATGCTGCGCATGTTTGTAGGCTGGACAATTGTACTCTACAGTGACATCTGGATTTGATGGCCAATATGTTTTTGAGAAGTGTGCCCTTTCTGAAAGTAATACAAAAAGTCGGAAGGTTTTCAACACTACCTTTATTATTAGTTTTCTCTTAAACTGACGCGAATTTGATATGGCAAGCTCGTATGTTTTCAAGTCTTTCTTGATTTCCGCAGTTGTAAATGATTCAGGTAGGCGAACAATCATTTTTGGCCCAGCGTCGGTGTTTATTGTATAGGTATGGTGTTCAGCTCTCAATTTTTCCAAATAATCTTGAATTTGCTGATGGTCCCTTAGGGTTTGGGTGTAAATAAGTTGGCCTTTATTTTTAATTGGAAATCCTTCTCGACAAGTGTTTTTAGGTTCGAAATAGTGACCTTAATATCTCGTATTTGGGATTGGATCACAATTGGGAGCAGGCGAAGTTGTGATTTCTTGTCAAAATAAGTTTTTGTTGCTAATCCTTCAACATCTGTAGGGTCTCCTTCCTCATCAGTATCAGAAAGAGGCGAGTATTTGTTATAGGTTGAGATTCTTGGTCTTCTCAATTTCGGCAGAGGAAACTGTAAACACACAAATGCACCGCGAGGCTAAGTTTAGCACAATATCCGCAGATATGGGAAAAACAAGGTGAGAAAGTCCTGTGTTGACGAGACTCTCGCTGTGAAAGAATTGTACAGTGGATGAACAGCTGAATTTTACGATGTTACAGCGAGCGCCAGGCCGTCACGAACGGCTTTGCAAAACTCGTTCTCACACTCTCGTACTGGTTAAATAATTGCCGCTGTATATTCTTAGTTGTAATTATGTTAATTGTGTTATGTTGTTTTGGAACATATCACCCAGTCGTTTTGACTCATTGACCTTTCCTCCGGACGTCAGCATCACGCCGAGGGTATTGGTTGTTTCGCGCGGGTCGTGGTTCCAACAAAAAGCCAATTGAAATGAACATTTTATCCCTACCGCCAAAATCAAAATAAAAATCCAATTTGAAATGAATCACTGAATAAAGCGAAAAGCGTTTTGAAGGAAAAAAGCAACATCAAAACCGAAGTTTATTATTAGCATAATAATGGAAACCATTAAATACACGATTTCCAGTGATATGTGCGAATACGATTTCTTTGCAAAAAAAGAACCTCAAGGGACTCGGGAATGAGTGTGTGTGTGTGTGTGTGAGAGAGAGAGAGAGAGAGAGAGAGAGAGAGAGAGAGAGACAGACAGCGAGAGAGAGAGAGAGAGCGAGAGAGAGAGCGAGAGAGAGAGAGAGAGAGAGAGAAACTACGTAATTAAAGGGATAAAATGAGGATAGGGGAATAAGACGACAGAACGGAAGAGGAACCATTGATAGATCGGGGCATTGATCCATTGAAAGGCTAATTGACAAAGAGTGATTCGTTGAGATGACCAGACGAGGCAGAAGCTCTTAATCTACTTGGGAATTCATTCGACCTCTTTCCACGGCTCTCATCGTTCTCCCTCATCACTCCTCTAATCCTTAAAGAACCAGGGCCATTGTTTACCTTTGGAATTCGACGGAACGTAGTTTAGGATGTATAATTTTTACGTGTCATAATTCCTTCCTCGGAAAATTAGATTTCTTATTAACCAGCTCTAAATGATACAAAATTATTTCAATTGTACTAAATGGAGCAAGTTTCTTGAATGTTATTTGTTGTTACAATAAAATATTAATTTTATTATCAGAAAGCGGTTCAATGATTTGTTATCCTATCCTAAGACGCGCGTAGAATTTGGAGGAGTAACGTCCTTAGAAATTTACTTATAATATATACTCTACAGGGATGAACCCAAAAAGAGAAGTCATAAGTATACAAACCATAATCAAAAGAATAATTTAAAATAAGTAACAAGATATATAATAAAAATAATTTGGTAAAAGACTAGAATGCTAAGACTTCATAAAGACATAGAACATTAACACCAGAAAAGTCTCTTAAATTTCCATAGATAGACATGAAAAATTTTTTGTATCGTACGATTCGCATATTGCTCGGCCATATTATTCTGAAATGTGCGTAAATAATTAGGACATCAAAGAATCTTTTGCCTTAGACCTAGGCTACATAGAGGAGAAAACAAAACAAGATGAAAAAGAATAAAAACCTCACAAAAGACACCACCTCAATTTAATACTGTGAGGATCTTCAAGCGATTACAAATGCCAAAACTCACAAATTTTTTGATCCATTGACTGAGTAAAATACCAGATCATCGTTGATGTAGTGATACAGAGAGATAGAAACTGTTATTCAAACAAGAGAAAGGCCAAGTTGAAGAGTAGTATACGACTGATGTATAATAAGTAGCATCCTTTTGAGTAGCTACGATTTTCTCCTAAAACAATTCATGCTCCATTTGTCCAACTGAAAATTAATTATAGCAAGCTCATCGCGCCGGATCGCACGGCTTCGCTCAGCTCAGTTCGCATTGTAAACAGGTCTAACGATGATCCATGAAAAGTCTATGACTGCTCTTTTCTTTTCGAGTTTTGCTTCGCGGCATCGCATCCCATCGTGCGGAATAGCCATTGTATCGCTCGCAGTGTAAACAGGTCGCACGCAGGTACAAGCAAAATCAATGACAACTCTTTTCTTTGCAGTTTCGGCTCCAACTCGCCCGGAATCACACGACGTCACACGCAGTGTAAATAGGTGGCACGCTGATCCATGCATAGAACAAGTAATAGTTCGCCTGCCCCGACACCACGTCAGAGAAGAGCGTCTACATCGAGTGACCAGCATGTGGGTCCTCGAACCGTCTCTCCGCTCCTACAGCCAAGACCGTCGCAGCCGGGTCAACAAAAAGATCAGGTGGAGAAACAACAATAAACGACTGAAAAACAACAGGACCCAAATTTTTTAAATGAACGACTTAGTACATATCCGAATTTACCACCTTTAATAAATTTTCCGTTCTACCTAAAGAAGATGATGGCCCTTCTCAAGACAAGAGACCACCTCCAATTTATGTTTAGAAAATAAAAAATTTCATCCAGTTTCTGAATCGTCCAATGCTTATAGAACTGCGGTACGATTCCTTAATAACAACAAAATGGAATACCACACCTACCAATTGAAAACGGAAAAGGCTTTCAGGGTTGTACTGCGGAACTGCACTCATCCCTGAAGCTGAAATTAAAAAAGCACTCTCTGATTTAGGATTTTTTTCTAACATCAAACACCCCGTCTATAAAAATTCGCTTCAATAGTTACTCGTTGATATAGAGCCAGACAACAAAAATAACGAAATTTTTGGAGAACAAAATTTCCTTCATACGATGATACGCGTGGAGAAACCAAATAAATCTAAAGTATTGCACAGTACAAGAGCTGTCAACAATAGGGCCGCACTCAGGGCTATTGTCAAATTGCACCTAGGTGCGTAAAGTACGCGCAGACACATTTATGGAGCCAATGTCCCCAAACCCGCGATGCACCATCCAAATGCGCACTCTTTCATGGTAATCATCCTGACAATTACTATGGCTGCGATTACCACAAAGGGCTCTAACTTCAAAGGAGGGAGCGAGAGTTATCTATAGGGGTAAAATCTGTTCCTCTGCCCCAACTATAGTCTCTACATTCCTCTTCAGGCGAATAGATAACGATCCAGTCGATCAGCCCTCCCTCAGCCTCCACCACAGGATTCAACTGTCTTCCCACCTCTGTTGGAGGTGCAAGGTCCATCCGGCCTTTCTACTTTTAGTACAGTATCTGCATCACTATCAATTACTACACCTTCAGACGCCATCCTACGCCCAGGTAACGAGGCCAATCGCCCATCAGCCCGACATCACTTCCCTCCTGAATTCCTTCTTTCATAAAATGGAATACCTGTTTATTCCTCTTACTAACCTTCTAAACAACTACTACCTTCCTTTATGTATACTCTGGAACGCTAATGGGTTGAACTCTTACCCTGACAAACGTGACTTTACACTAATAACAGAAACGCACTTTACAACATGACGTACACTGTCTACAGAACGTACAGATCCGACCACCCCGATGACACTGACATTGGAGACAAGGATATCCTAATCCGTAACTCCCTTAAACATCACCTGCTTCCAACAACGTTTACAGATTTCCTCCAAGCTAAATCCATTTCCCTAACTACCTATCCAGTCTGGTAGCTGTATACTGTCCTCCAAACAAGCCAGTTGCTTCAAACGAATTCGTTTCGTAACGTCCAGCAGTGTCACCGAGTGGTAGACATTATTTCCTCCTCCCTTGAGGTAGGACAGTACTGTTCCGGAGCCTTTCTTGACGGAAGCCAAGCTTTTGATCGAGTTTGGCACCCGGGCCTGCTGTTCATGCTCAAGGGCATCCTTCCATCCACCTACTATCTCGTACTGCACAGTTACCTCACTGACCGATTCTTTCAAGTCATCGAAGGCCATTCCCTCTCTGCATATTTTCCTATCCATGCTGGTGTTCCTGAGGGTAGTGTTCTGGCCCCTAAAGTGTACCAGATTTTCACAGCTGACATGCCATCTCATCCCGAAACCACCACATTCACATTTGCAGACGATACGGCAATTCTCTCTAGCAACTTCGATCTTGTCATTTCCACTCGAAACCTCCAACAACACCTCACACTACTAGAGTCTTGGTGTAAAAAGAAAAGAATAAAATTTAACACAGACAAATCCACTCACATTACCTTCACTCTTCGTAAAAAGATCTCACCCCCTGTTTTCTTAAATAAAATTCCCCTCCCAACTGAGGACAAGGTGCGGTACCTCGGACTGTATATCGACAAACGCCTGTCGTGGAATCCTCACACACGACTGAAACGTCAGGATGTTATGTCACGATATAGAGTTCTTGCACGACTTCTTTACAAACGTTCTAATTTAACTCTCAAAAATAAAAGGCTGCTTTACAACACCATAGTTAAGCTGATTTGGACTTACGGACTGGAAGTGTGGGGTTCAGCCAAACATTCCAACATCCACCGCATTCAAACTGCCCAATCTTTAATATAACGAAAAACACTAGATGCTCCATTTTATGTTTCGAACCAAACTGCACATACAGATTTACATATCCCTTTCGTAAAAGACGAAATACGTTTCCGTTACCGTAAATTTCATGAAAACCTCCCAACTAACTTAAATCAGCACATCAGAAACCTCGCATCCCGATGAATCCCCTCAAACCCTCCCCGCCGACTGAAGAGACAATGGCCTCGAGATCTCCTAGGAAGTGATGGTGATGACAGTGAAAGTGATAATGACACACGTATCAATTAAACAAACAATATTATTGTAACATTGGAGTAATGCCAATGGGTGTTTTCTCCACTCTTGATTTTGATTTTGTATATATTACCTTGACCACTGTTACTTGTTACCTACTTTAAGGCATTGTAATGTACTACAAATTTAAAAAAAAATTGTTTAACTTAAAAATGCCACTGGGGGATGTTGCGCGTGGTGTGGCACTTATTGATGATGGACGTTCCATCAGGTATGCGGCTATTGTCATTGGAGTTCGCTACGAAACTCTACGAGACGCCGTTAGACGTTTTCAAGAAACTGGGTCTTACCGTAGAAGGCCGGCGGGGTTACCGAATCACAGTATGACCGTTTTTAGACTTTGAGAATTTTGGGAAACCGCCACCTTACTGTTATTTAAGCGATTCATCAGCTCCAGGAGATTTAAGGTGTTCAAATTTCTGAACCCACCGCTCGAAGAAGGTTGAATCAGTATGGACTAACGGCTTTTCGCCCCGTTAGAGGACCAGAATTGACCGGAACACAGACTTGCACGGCTCGCACTTGCTTGAGAACACTTGTACTTTTTACATATGAGTGTAGATTTGCTCTACGATCTCCATGGGCGTAAAAGAGTGTGGATAGGCGAAGAGCCAAGCTTTTTCAACGTACATCAGTGATGGTGTGGGCGGGAATTTCAATGGAAACTCGCACCGAGTTGGTTGTTGTTCGTTGAGGATCTTTGACGGCCACTCGTTATGAGAATGCATGGTACAAACATACCTTCAAAAGCATAACATTAGGGTCTTAGCCAGCCCATTCTTCAGACTCCAAAACCATGGAACCATGGGATAACCTCAAAAGACGAATAGGAGCAGGTCCATCACGATCTTAAAAGGACTCTTCGTGAAGAATGAGCTAACCTCCAGCAAAGAGCCATTTCTACAAAGTATGCCGAGGACTCTTCCATATGTAATTAAGGCAAGAGAAGGAGATACTCGATACTGAAATGTTAATTAAAAAGCTAAAATAAAATTAATACAAATTTTATCTGTCCATTTTTTAACTAAATTTAATTTTTTTCAATTCCTTAGCAATTTACATTTTTTTAAACTTGTTTTAGACAAAGATTCAATTAATAAACCTCAAAAGACATGAAACTTTGATTAATATATAAAAATATATACAATTCAAGTTATATTACAAGGGGGTGGAATTTTTTTGCCTGCCAGTGTATATTATAAGGGGTTTGAAAGTCGAAAAAAAATAAAGTGTGATAAATTTTTATAATTTATTTAAATGCCTGAAACTGGAAAAATATGTGTGCTATAGTAATACTTCCCAAGTTCTCTGCTCTTTGTATTGTGAGAAATTTTTAAGACAGTAAACTGTTAAAAAAATGAAGAAAAAACTATAAAAATAGAAGAGAAAATTATATAAATTTTTTAATAGTGGTAAAAACCAGAATATTTTCGAAGCATTTTTAACCACGTTGGATATGTAAAATTGTTGTCCCACCCAGACTATAGCTCAGAACGAGAGGTGGCGTCCCTTTTGGGGGTGGTGTTAAAAACATCGAAAGCCAGGGCTGAGATCAAAGAAAATAAGAGTTTTTGAGAAAATGAAAGAGATGATAATAGAATGCTTTATAAGAAAGGATTATGGCTGCTGGAGAAGGCAGGGGTGAAGAGGAGCTACTGCTGTTAGGAAGGCTAATTAGCTAGGGTACGGCAGGAGAGAGTTGGTCACTCTAAAGCGATGTATACAGTATATATTAATAATAATGCGATGCCCATTAAAACCTATGGGGGAAAGAGCATCACAGCATAATTATCATCCAGCCACTCTTACAACCCTAAACATTAATTCTACAACAAAGCCTGCAATCTCTACTTGCCAAAAATAAATCAGTTGATCCACAAATAATACTTCACTCATTCACGTCAGACATCTTTTTAATTGTATAGTAGAAAATTAAATTAAAAATAAAAAGTGAACATCTTATTATTTGTGTTTCACTTGAGCAAGTGCAAATCTTCACTTAATTTCTGTCTAAAAACGTCAGTGTCATTTCTTAATAAGATCAAAAACCGAATCGTAATAAGGGAGAGGGATTGATTAATTAAAATCTGAGGGTCACCCATGCGGATGGACATCCCCAAGTTTCCCCGGGCACTATAATGAAGGAGCTGAATAATTAGACATCATAATTAAATGTACTTAAACATCTTCTCAACACAGAGTGTTCTTTTGATCTAGATTGTGAAAGGGAAGATCTTTAGAATCGGCCCATAAAGTTTCTCGTGTTCTCATTGGTCGTACAAGCCGAGGACATCACTCAACCGCCATGAACAAGATTAGTTTGATATCTGGAGTCAATTTATGATATTAAAGGCGCTATCAAAGGTAAAAACGGAAGGAGAAACGCGTGCCGGTGAATCATTTTTCACCTTTTTCCCTTCTATTGTAAACGGCAAAAGGTGAAAAGAGAAAATTCTCCATTTTCAGTAGACATATTGAAACATATCGTTAATAATAAAACTGGCGATGTTGGACTGTCAATTTTTATCAATGAATACTGCATAAAAATTATTTTTACAACTATTGATAGAAATTTTTTAAAAAATTCAGAAAGCGCAAATGATCATTTTGATCTCTCTTCCTATTTTGTCTTCAGCGGTGGTTCTATAAGCATGGCGGTGCAAATAATAGACACATATTAATTTTGAGGTACTCCGAACCGAGTCTGAAAAATATCCTGTCCTAACAACAAATTCTGACCATTCTATTGTAGATTTGCTAAAACAAAAGGAAGGCGACGACTCTGCTATCGTGTTTAAGAAGGAATTAGAAATAAGAGAAAGCAAAATTACATCTTTAGCATGAAATAAATAAATACTGGCCTAGATATTTTGTAAAAGTAGATTCAGATGTAAATCCAAGGGAATTTAGCATACTACACGCAATAGTTTTTTTTTTTTTTTTTTTTTTTTTTTTTTTGTACTGTTACATAATATGTTCCAAGGTATATTTTCCAGCGGATAGAATTTTAGCGTGTGAATAGAATATGGTTTCCTCTGGCTCTTTTCTTTCACCATGTCTAGTCAGTCCACAGTGCCTTGTTAAGAATGTTATTACGATTTACAGTCTTTTCCTGCTTCCTTTGGCCTTGATACACACTGATCCGATGGCCTGGCTACCTGACATAATAGTTGTCTTTGTTTTACATCCACTGTTTAAATTGGATTGAGTGCTTCGCTCAATTGTGAAGATTTTGGCTTGAAAGATAGTTTGATCTTGGGCACTGAATATTTGCTTTTGCAATATATATAAAAAAATAATTCAGTTCCTGTTCCTTCTTTCAACCCTGATCCATATACCAACAATATTATCTTCCTTGGTTGAAGTTTTTCACACTTCTTTTTCGTCCTTTGGTTTGTCTAAAATATCCTATATATGTCGTCCCAAGGAGATGTTTTTGTCCTTCCTTGTATTTTTTTAGTTATTTCTGTTTATTTGTTTCACTTTATTAGCCCAGGGAATAGGTTGTGATGATTGGTTTCACCATTATGACTCGCAGAAGACAGAATCTTGTCTATAACTCTAATTTTTACCAATGTGCCAATATGTCCTGCTTCCTTTGATACCCTCTGTCTTCTTTACACTCCTCGCAAGAAAATTTTTGTATGTTTATTCACTTTCATCATGACTTCTTGCCTTAGATCAGGGTTTCCCAAACTTTTTAGCCAGCAGACCCCTTTCACAGAACAAAATCCAACGCGGACCCCTCCCATTCAAGTATTTAAAATTATATACTTATAGTATGTAATAAATTAAAGTTTTATAAATTAGCCAGTTCATTCTTAATTAATAAATGGTGGGAATATCACTATGAAAACAAACATTAGATTGACATACTTAACTTTATTTACAAAATCCGGAACACAAAAATCAAATTGGACAGAATGGAATAAATAGGTAGTATACTCGAGTCTTTTTTTATTACATATATTTGATATTTACAACTACAAATATTGTATTAAGTAAAGACGTTCATATAACCTGAATTTGTCATTTGAGTCTCTTGTAGGAGAAGCTGTCCAGTGGCAACACTCCTTCACACTGAAAACTTCTCAATCTTCACTCAATGAGGAGGTTTGAGGCCACTTTTGATTCAATAGTCTTGGAGGAATTTTAGGTAGGGTTGCCAGTGATATCTGCCTTTCAAATAGTTTGTTGTGTATGTTCAGTATATAGAAACAGAAATATTCAAAGTAAAATTGAGACAGATCGAGCCAAAAACAAAAGTAATAATTTGAATATAAATGCACAATGAATTAATGGGAAAAGTGAAGTTGTTTTAGCCTGTACAATTTGGATATGTTGGATTTCTTTTTTGGCACGTGGAGACGGATGTCGGGTTCAGCATCTAGACAGCTTCGGTATTTAGTTTTAGTGGATAGATAGAAAATCCCGATTCGCATAAGTTGTGGCAAATGAACGGATGGTTTTCCAGACGGAACCAAAAATGGGGTTAAGTATCGGACTCGAAAGTAGATTTCAATGTGATGTCTGAAGTAATGTCTATTACACATTTGTATTCACTTGAAGATAGTCTGGTTGGTTTTGTCGAAATTGAAAACGGTTTGACCACCCATTCACGGTCAGGCAGAATTGTATCTCGCTCTGTTGGGAAGTAGGGCTGAAAGGACATCACCAAACTTTGAAAGTGTTCACATATTTCATCAATCAATATGCCGTTCACAAGCTCGTTTTTTCTTTTTTTTTAATCATTTAACAAAGGAAACACTCCACCTTTTCCTTCCCATTTATTCAGTATCAAAGATTTATCCCAAAACTGGATTTTTCTTTTGAAGGCACAAAGTCTTCATTAGCAAAGCAAGTTGTGATATTCTTCACTTCCAAACAAAGACTCATCTCATTCATCTTCATGAAAATATCTGATAAATACAACAGTATACATTGTCGTTTCTCATCATTAAAAACGTTGGCCAATTTGACATTGTGGTCGATCAACGGGGATAATATTTCCAAACGTAATTCCTATAATCATGAAAGTGCTTTCCCGCGCGACATCCACCTAACATCTGTATAAAGAATCAGTGAGGCTTCCCAGATCGGCATCATCATAGAATTGTGAAAAATCTTGACTTCAATGGCCGCGACTTATTTGTTTATTTATTTATTTATACACGGGTCAATGCCCATTACAACATCTATAATGATTTACAATGATAACTTATGCAAATAGTTTCTTTGACTTGATAAAAACTGTCATGGAACCAATCCACATTGAACTTGTTGCCTTTTATCATGAGCCGATTAATAGGACTCATTAACAGGTAGTTTCATTTGGTAATAGAATACATTATCATTTCTCGAATTGAAACTAGGCACATTGAATTTTATTATGGCTAACAGTTCATCACAATTTATTGTCCCATTTAGTAGCTTGTAAAGAAATCCCATGTCAAGAAGTTCTCGTCTGTTACTTAGACTCATTAGACCTATTTTGGACATTACATGACCATATTCTGAGGGTCTCTTCTTATTCTGAGTCTGAAAGCAGTAAATCTCAGAAATTTCTTCTGAACTTGTTCTAGTTTGGTGTACAGTGCGGATGCCAGACCACACTGCAATATTCTAATTTTGTGCGAATAAAAGTGCAATATAAAAGCTTGAATACATTTTTATGATTGAAGTCAGCTGATAATTTCATGATAAGAGTTTAATACTATCAGCTCTCAATTTACCAATGTGTATATCAAAAGACAGCTTTCTATCAAATGTAATACCTAAATCTCTTATTTCTTTCACTCTTTCTAGCGTAACACCTTCAATCTGGTAGGTATAGTTAATATTATTTGTATTTCTACTGTTTGTCATAACTTTACATTTCTGTACATTCAGGTACATTTTATTGTGGTGGCACCATAAAGCCAAACAGTTTAGGTCACTCTGGAGCAAGTTACAGTCCAAGACCGAGGTCACGGATTTATATAACTTGACATCGTCAGCAAACAACTTAATTTTGCTATGTTTAATGTACAGAGGGAGATCATTTATAAACATTGTAAATAAAAGAGGGCATAAGTGTCTTCCCTGAGGAACACCAGATGTTACTTTTATTGGGTTCGATACATAATTGCCACATTTTATAATTTGTGATCGCTTTGTCAAGAAGGATTTTAACCATAATATTGTGTTGATTTCCAAATCTGTGTAGAGTAACTTTCTGATCAAAATGCCATGATCCACCTTATCGAAGGCTTTGGAAAAATCTGTGTTTACAGTATCCATTTGGGCCTTAGAATCAAAGGAAGATAAAACATCCTGTTGAAAGCATAAAAGATTTGTACTAGTTGACCTACCATTAATAAATCCATGCTGCTCATCAACTGTATCTTGCTTCAGAATTGGCATCATTTCACAGATAATATCTTCAAACATCTTTGGTATAACCGACAATTAACAAATAGGTCTGTAGTTATCAATGAACATTTTTCTCCCCATTTATGTAAAGGTATCACATAGCTTTGTTTCCAAACATCAGGTACAATATTTTCATTAATAGATTTATAAAATAATAGAGTTAAAGGGTTGACTAGAGTTTGTGAACAATTTCTTAAAAATATAGGAGGTAATCCATCTGGCCCTGCATTACAATTTATTATTACACTATTTAATTTTTTACGAGTTATATCACAGCTAATTATTACAGATTTAGAATGGGTGTTACTATCACAGGTAATACAGGGGACAGGTTGACTAGACTTTTCATAGACACTTGAAAAACACTCAGCTAAAGGATTACATATGGATTGACCATCAGAATATGTATCATTGTTAAAAAACATGGTTTGAGGAACACCAGGTGAAGTTTCGTACTTTGGATATGTTTCCAGAATAATTTCGTGTTACACACAATCTTATCTTGAATTGATGATATATATTTTGATTATCATCATGATATATGATGATATAAATCACATAATCTAGCTTTATTTTAATTTTCATTTTTGATCGCAATTTTGAGAATATATCATAATCTTTTTTGAGATTTGTACATTTAAATTTTTTGTGACTGCTTTCTTCTCGAAAATCAATTTTTTCAGCTCTACAGTGTACCAAATGGGAAATTTCGGTGTAACAAAACAAGATTTAGGCACGTGATTAAGGATTATTCCATTTATAATATCATAGAAAGAACGTGTAGCTTCACTTATATCATTTTTTGTATTGATTGCATAATCCCAATCAACATGACCAATAGCTTCCGAAATAATTTCGTAATCAGCAATTATTCAGAAATCGTGAGATGCGGTCTGGTGTGATGGAACATTTTCTTTACCGTCAACGTTTCGATCTTTATTGAGATCATCTTCAGGGCCAGGGATTTACAAACATTGTTTACATTTAACAAATAAATTTAGGATGTGGAAAAGTGAATTTATACAATGCAAAATATATTTTTTGTATTCAATCAAAGTATTTCTACTCACTCAAAGTGTTTGTCTTCTGTGTAATTGTGCCATTCTTGCGTGACGTGTTGAGAGTGCCAGTGAGATATTGCTTATATACGTTGGATTTTGAAGGGGTGGGGAAGGAAGTCGGTATGGAAAAGACATTTTTGTATAAGGCGACGGCTTCTTTGAGGTGAAAAGAGCCGACGAAGGGAAACAATGTGTTGGTAATGGTTCGGCCAGATTATCCTTTCAGGATTATATAGAAAGGGATAAAAAGGAAAAAGGAAAGCTAAATTGTTGGACAATTAGACTATGAAAAATATTTGATGTGTGGAATGTAATGTAATGATATATATCAAATTCAATATAGATAACATACATATATCATTACATTACATTCCACACATCAAATACATTTATTTTACTAGCTGGAGAATTTCTTTTACGCCCAACGAAACGTGTTTTGACGAGTCGGACGTCACGGTGGTAATATTACAGTAAAAATAGATAATTTCACTTTGATAGTTTGACAATTTAAGTCAAAAAAGATAAAACTTTTAAGTAATAAGTGCACCACGTCGAGAAGATTACGCTTTTAGTAGCAGAACCTTTAAAAAAAAGGGTCTCAGTGGAATGACCAACCATTTTCCTCCATTGAATACCATCCATCAGGAAATGCCAACCGGCAAATAGCGGAACCAAATACGCCACGTCATAAAATATTATTTTACCCCATTGTCCGCCGATTTTACTATCCAGGGTAAAAAAATGTAATAAGCAAAAGGGAGGGGTGAATCGAGGTATATTTGTAAGAGATAACTAGTGACAAAGGGAGTTGACAATAAAAGGGGGGAGATGGCGCAACAGGGCTCCTTGAATATGATTAATCGTGAGCTACTTTTTCACAACAGAACCTCTTTGTGAACCCTCCGTTGTGCTGGTATAATGGGCCGAGCCGTGATATATGCCTCAACATCCTGTGCCCTTATGAAGCAATATATCCCCATCACTTCAAGGACGAGCCCAACAACAACCTAATCAAATAACAAATATCACGTCTTTGTTTTACAAGGATCGTCAAAATTAAATCCACTTCATCACTTTAAGACGAATCCCGGGATTATTTGTACCGAAGCCTTCGGAAGGGAAAGTAAGAGCTTGGAATCTTTTCGTAATCTCAGCTTCTCTTTTCTTCTTTTAGTACCAGGATTGGGTCCGTGAACTCTGCCGGTGATTATTTCCTCTCATTTTTAAAGCCTTCGAATTAAAGCTACGGCTTCGTTAGCCACGACCATAATTTGATAACAGTGAGTCCTTTATTTTACTTACCTTCATCTTCATAATCATTTCCGACCCTTAAAGCCATTGTTACCATCGGTCCTTTGTTTCAAAAACAAAATAAATTCAATACGATGCTGATCATAAATGAACATAAAATGAAGCTAGATTCAAGCTAGTTGAGATGTTACTCTTTTGTAATATTTCGTCAAATATCATGTACGAGAAATTCTGGAACCTCCTGCCATTGCTGGTCTCATAGACGAAAACATGTGAATAAATTTTACTTCTAACATTAATGGGATGAGTCAGTCAGACGAATTAACAATTATAGATTTACGTGGCCAGTTTCGCCTTTATTCAATTGGCATTATCTTGTAACAAAAAATTATTGGTTACAAAACATAAAAGAAAAAAAAATTAACGCTTACTCACAGTTGGTGAAGGGTAGATTTTCTGTCAGTTTCTTTTGTATATCACTTCAATTTTTTTCCACCTCGAAGCTTTTTTCACCTTACAAGAAGGCCAACTTTTTAATAGAAAACCTCGAGATGGAAAAAAATTGAAGCTATTATATCCCCGCCAACTCCGAGCATGCATTTAAAAAAAATCGATTGTCTAATTTTTTTATTATAAGATAAAGCAAATTTTATAAACACAAAACACAACGGTCGTGTTGACATCTAAATTGTATTTGCTTTGAGAAGTAAGTCATCCCATTACCGTGTTATTTGGTAATCCATGACATCTCGTTAGCCGACTGTACATTTTACGTTTTAAAGGAACCATTTTTCAAAAGAAACATACATTTTATTTTTTAAATTGTCTATTACCCTAGAACATATTTGGCACACAATGAAACTGGCCCCATGACATTCAAAGCTTCGTATATAGTGTTTCTGAGTATTTTGTCTCGATGAACTAGTAAAAGGATGAAAGACAGGTGAAATAAAAATTAGAAATCTACACGACTAGTTTTTTCTTTATTCAATTGGCATTATCTTGTATTTTTAGACAACTGAAAAACACTTTTTTAAACTTATGCTCACAGTAGTGAAGAGCAGGGTTTTTTCTCAATTTCTTTTATACACAATCACCTAAATTTTTTTTCATCTCCAGAATTTTTCACCTGACAAGGAAGAAAACTTTTTCGTAAAAAAATGGAAACTATTATATATAAAAGAAACTAGTAGGGAACTCTGATCTTCACCAAATGTTCATATGATTAAAACATTATTCTTCTGTTGTCTAAAAATTGCAATTTTGTTACATGTCAATGCCAAATGAATAAAGACAAAATTCGTCGTATATAAATATGTTTTATTTGTCTGAGGATTAATTAAATTTTTAATGTCATTTTGTGATCCACAACAGCACATCAGCGGATTATATATTTTACTTCTTAAAACAACCATTTTTCGGACCAAACAAATGCATTTTAATTGTTTTCTATTAAATTAAAACCTATTCTCCATAGAATAAAACTGAGTTCCTATAAGATTTGCGGTTTAGAAGTTCATCAATTTAAAGATTATTTAGAGATCGTGAGATGCAGTCTGGTGAGATATACGTTTAGAAAAACATTTTCTCTATCGTGCCAACGTTTTGATTTTTATTGAGATCATCTTCAGGGCCTGGGATTTATAAACATTGTTTAAATTATACAAATACATATAAAATATTACTATGAATTTATTTGTAATTTGATTTATAATTTTTTAAAGTTGCAGATCTAGTGTTTGTGCGTATTTTGGCTGGATAAACTTTCAACTCGCCATCCTTTACGCTGTTTGATAGCTATTAAGGTTTACAAATATTTTGGGTCAAAAACTATTGTCACTAGAACCTCTTCCTACTGTAAGAAGAATTGACGTGTTATATTTTTATGGCGTAAATTTGGCGTTAATTGTACAAAAATCGTGTTTTAATATTGGACTTGTGCAAAAATAACGCTTTTATAATAAATAATAATAAATAATAATATTATATATAAATAAATAATATAATAAATAAGCGCTTTTATTCCTACAAATCCTTATTTCGACTCATAATAAAGTCTTGGAAGGCGTTTTCGGCTTCACCACATTCTCCAAAAATGTTACCCCTCAAGAAGTGATCAAAGTACCCAAAAAAAGAGGAATTCTGTAGCGAAGTCCTACTGCGACCTGCCCTGTCTTCGATATCGAAATCTGGATGCGAAATCTGTGCTCCACCGTGTGACGATTCGTACTTATACCGGATGGGAGCGCCATTATAATAGAGTTAACGTCACAACAATTATTTGTTTTTTGGTATGAAGAGAGAAGGGGGCAAAAAAAAAACCAAAGTGCTCGATAAGAAGCACTGATTCTTTGTTTTTCACTTCGGTAGTCCGCCCGGTTGACTTTTAATTCACGACCAGCGAAATTCTCAGCATAAATACGCAAGATCGAAGAGTTCTTCAGGGCAGGAGGTAACGCTCGTTTTTGCTTTTCAGTTTCCCTTTGTACAAACACTATTGTAAATGTAATATTTTTTCAATTAAAAAATAATAAGTTCAGTACTGAATTTTTTCCTTATTTTCCCTTCTTTTCTCCATTTATATTTCTTTCCAATCTTGACCAAGAAGGTAAAAGGTTTTATTTTTATATTTACCTTTTCCCTTTTTTTATGCGAGGTCGTTGAAACAATTAATGATAAATTAAAAGAAAAATTTAGTCCTCGCAACCGTGTATTCGTTCATGCTCCCCCCCCCCAACAGTATTGATATTATGCGCAGTTTTGGCCGCATTTCGCCCAAGTTTAAATACGTACAAATAAATTTGACGAAAATCTAGTTTAGACATATTTAATTTCGCATGCTATAAAATTCAATATAAACTAAAATGTTTTGTATAAAAGATAACTGCTAAGAGTATTAAAAGTAAGTAAGGTCGTGGGTTCGAATCCCGCTCGTGGCACTAGCTTTTTCATTTCAACCAAAACCTTACATAAAAAGTCTAAACATTATGTTAATACTGCATATATAAATATACTGCAAGAAAATAATTTTGAATTAATTTGTATGTTGAATATAATTTATGTACAAGTTTAAAATTGGGAGTAAAACAAAATCTTTTATATTATATATGCATTTATCTCCTTGTTTAATTAACATTTTTTATTTCAAATTTTTCAAACCAATCCGGTTCCCTCCATTTGTTAAAACTGTGTAACAATTTTTTAAAAATTATTTGAAAAGCCTACAAAGGAAATAGTATAATTATCATTGAACACCAAAAATACGTTTCTAAAGTTAAAGAATGCCTAAAAAATAACGATTGTAAAGAAATAAAATAGATACAAAATTAAAATTAAAAACTACAGTTCAAACTGATATAAAAAATGCTGATTTTTTTCAAATTTCTCAGATGATGAATATGCATTTAAAAAAGTACTGATGAACTCAAAACTGGATTCATTTGGCCCATACACCGTATATTAAACTCCCATTACCACCTGCTAATTATAAAAAGTAATTATAAACAATTAAAACCATGGCTAAAAACAATGGATATCAAGACTTTTATTGATAGGTTGTTAGTGACAAGAATAAAAAATTAACTTTAAAAGAAGCTACAATCGGACTGAGCGTGTCGCCTGAACAAGAAACATTTCTGCTCTTCCGAAACCGAATTACTAAATAGTATTGTTAACAGAACACTGCCGAATTACTATTAAGCAGTTATATATGAATTATATGAAAATACCAGGGTAAAACCTATGTAGGTTCTGTCGAGAAGAATAGTTAAAACGCGATAAATGGCCTAATAAAGTGAAGATGTTTACTCAATGAAAAGCAATAGCTCATGAGTCACTTCCAAGACCTGGAAGCTAATAAAAACCTATGAAGCCACAATAGATGGAGCTATAATCAGTATAAGGAGGATCATAGTACCTGATGAACTTAGTAGTGGTCATTGACCTTTATCCAACTCAACAGTAAATTTACATTCCACAATCCGTTATGGGTGTTTATTGTATTATTGTGAGTCATGGACTTGCACGAAATGGATTGTTCTTCTTATTGATTGAGATTTTGTGAGATGCAGTAGGTTAATACTTTTTTGAAAGATGTTACTACTTTGTACAAAACTTTTGTCCCTATGTACTAACAACCGAAAAACAATTATTACATTGAAATCGGGAAAATTGGATAGGTGATTTTTCAGTCTTCACATGAAAAAATACCAGGCCATTGTCGTCTGTGGGGCTTAATAACGGCAAGGTGAATAAAAAGTTGCTATGCCCTCGCCGCAGCCAATTGAAATTGGTTTCTCTGAAAGTTTTCGCCGAATTCAATTCATCTCGAGAAGAGCGAATAAAAAGTTGGGCCGCGTATGTGAGTGTGGTGAATGTCGATGTGTGCCCGTCTCGCTTTTCCCAGACTTAGCTTTATAAGCTCCAATTCAATAACGGCGCCGGCGGAAAAAGAAAATGACGAAAACTGTTCGGAAGCAAAATCGATGTTTATGCTCAGTCGGACTTCCTTATTTTATTTTTAAATTACTTTTTGTAAAATGTAGCATAAGGGGAAAAGTACTTCCCCCTTTTCCCCTTAAGCAGTTCTACCGACAAACCGCGTAATTTTATTTTTCCCTATTTGTTCTCGTTACGTTTAGAGTTGTTTCAACACGTTTGGTACCAATCGTAACAATTGTATTTTTGTAGACTTTTCAGGTGAAGTCAAAATGCGTTTCGGGAGAAATGGAATCCATGCTGGGAGCCAGTTAAAATAATGTCCTGGCGTTTCTGGGCACCAAGGACATAGTGATCCTGACTGTCACCATAGTAAAAAACCACAAGCCGTCTAGTACATAAAACCACCACTAGCCAGGCTATCGAATATTATCTCTCTCGTGTGATTGACGTCCCAAGAGGCTGTTCTGTCTCTACACTTGAGGGTCGATTTAGCCTAATATGACAGCAAAAATCACAAGCAGTCGCATATACAATGAACCAGTAGCCAGGCTATGAAACTAGGTGTGAAATACCTCCAGCAGTCTCATCTATAAAGAAACCACTATGTTGTTGAAGAAACAGTGCAGATTATGCTAAGGAGAGGAAGAGACTCTCATCCGGGGAAATCAAGGAATTTTATCCCCTTCTGTTACTGTGATGATCGAAAAGCCCCAAGCAGTCTCCTACACACAACAATCACTGGCCAGTTATGGAAATTGATCGATCGTCTAAAGCGGACCAGTAATATTTAATAAAATTAGAGAGCTAAAATAGATTTATTTATGTCTTGATAAAAAAGTTTCTCTAGCGTTTTCTATCCCTACATTTTCCTGTATTTTTTATAGAAATGTATCTGGAGTTGTATCATATTTTTGGAGGGAGTCAGTAACAATACTGTCTTTAGGTTCCTGGGCACTCAATGAGCAGGCAGAAATACTGGCCAAGAGTGGAGCTAACACTTCCGGTTCCTAACCCTGTTGTGGTCTGGCAATCAGTCACAAAAAGGACACATTACAAAATAGATACCTCATCTTCATCATTTCTGTTACAAAATAGATCCTTAATGAGACTAAATCCTGATGGACCAGCGCCCCAAAAACATGATTCACGCAAAGATTCATAAAGGGACGTTTCCTGACTGATCACTGACGCCTAAGAATGCATACACTGAATGGCAGAAGAACCAAAGAGCAGATTTTGCCAAGAAGAGGAAGTGTTACTGTGAGAGCGTATTCAGTCGTAGATTATTCGTACTAAGTGAGGAAAAGCCACAAGCAGACTCTGCGCGGAAGAACCACTTGACAGGTTACCGAGCCGCAAGAACCTGCCAGATCAGTGGTTTAATGCAGACTAGTGCAGTCTAGGACCAAATTCATGAGGTATCCAACATACTTCCCAATAAATTTGGCAGACGTGTACAAATAGACAACCTTTTGATAAAATACCAATCGTAACCTTACTGTGAGATGAAAAACCGCAATCTGTATTCCACACAACCAAACCACCACTAGCTAACCCTGTAACCTGATCAAAAGCTTAAAGCTGATAATGAGTACAAATTCTGGCCTTTGTCGGCTAACAAAGCATATGTACTGGATGACAGAAAAAACATTGTGCAGATTTCAAGAATAGAAAGATTCTGTGCTACTCTGGCGGTCTATCTAGACGTAGGTTGTTGCTACTAGGTGAGGTAGAAATCCATGTAGACTCACCCTCACCTACAAACCAGTAATTTGAAGTTAACTAATGAGGATAGTGGTCCAGATGTAAGAGGCTGTGTTGCTTATCTATTCTTACTGTTAAAATTCGATCCAGGCGTAGGTTTTTGCTACTCTGAAAACAAAACTACAAGCAGTTTCATCTATAAAGGAACAGGCTATGGTACTAGGTGAGAAAAAACATCAAGCAATCTCCTACAAAAAAGAACCACTAGTGGAACCTAATCAATTGTTGCGTGTGCGCTGGTCGGTCGTATCTCTACAACCAAGGTGGAGAGCAGTTTAATAGCTAAAAGCTATAATAACTCTGGCCAAAGGTAAAAGAGAATCCTAGATAATGTGTCGCATTGAGGATGCGGGAGGCGGCATTCGCGTTATTTTGAATGCGATAATTCTCGAAACATAAAATAAATACTTCTTGAAATTAAGAGAAAACTGAAGGAAAATAACTGTTGGAGGCTAATACTGGACTGAATGGACCAGAACGGATCTAGACAACAATAAATAAACTATTATAATTTGCGATATTTGGCGGAAAAATTGATAATAGCTGTCTAGTCAGAAAAAGCTCCAGATGCAAATGGCTCTATTACCTTTTCTATTCTTATATTTGAAGGTCCATTCAGGCGTAGTTTTTTCTACTATGTAAAGAAAACCTAGTCACAACTATTAAAGAACCACTAAACAAAGCCAGGCTATGCTACTAAATAGATGAGGAAAAACCTAAAACCTGTCCCTACGCAAAAGCACCTCTACTCAGCAATAGAGCCTGATTAATTAATAAATGCTGATTAGTGAGATAGAGGTGGATGTCTAGATGCAGGAAGCTCTGTTGCCTCTTCTATCTATATCCTACCCTCTAAGTTCATATGCATATGGTCAAAATATACTTTATAAAATTGGCATTGATTGTCCAATATCGAATTTAACATCCAACGAAGTCCGGTCGGAGAAATAATATATCTTCGAGTTAATTTAGGACAAGGGTATCACTCCACCCCACAGGAAAGACTCTAAAGGGAGTGAAGAGGGTAGTTGAACAGCCACTTTCAGTATTTATAGGGAAGAATACCTCCTCCAGGGGTTGGTACTTCTTTGATTACCCTCTTTACGGACTTGTCTCACTCAATATTTACTTAGAGGAATATCCCCCCCCCCAACTTACAGCCCTACCTTGAGAATTAATGGTTCATGAATCAGAAAATGAAAACGTCGATTATCAATAGACATGTTATGTTTGTCTACTTTAATAATACATCTTTTGCAAAAACAATCAGAACACTAATAAGCGGAGGTCATTTTCAACCCCCAGGTCTTAGTATGTATGTGAGTATGTGAAAAGAATCCCATTTTTAAGTACTGTGGTGTAACATTTTTGGCCACCTGACACCCCAAAAAAATTATTTCATGCCTGCTACTCATAAAAAAATTAGGCTTGAAAATTAATATAAGATCCATTTTATATGTAATCATTTGAAGGCACTATGGCCGGTGAATATGACGGGTTGGTAGCACTTTCCACCAGCCCATGTTCGGCAATTTTTGTCTCTTCGCCAAATCTTTGTTTTGCCATGAAGGACTCCATTACTACTCAAACGTACACCGTTTTTTCCTTCATAGCTGCATGTAGTTGAACGTTTAGGAAAAGTTTTTTATCCAAAAGGGAACATTTATATCAGGTACGACGTCAAATTTAATTATAAATGGAGTTCCTTTGTTTGTCAAGATGAATTATTTACATAAAATAATATTTAACAAAAATATAAGCCATCTGAGATTTACGTTTATTAAAGGACGAATCGAAATCGTTTGTACTGGTCGTATAAATTCCAAATCGATGGTACAAGATAGGAATTATGTGTAGAGATTAGTGACCGTTAATCGATAGTTATTCAGATATCGTGAGATGCACCCGACCGCATCTCACGATATCTGAATAACTATAGGAATTATGGTTTGGTTTCTACACGAACAAGAAATCAAAAGACATCTGTACTTGCAGCAATGAAAATGGCCAATTGATTATAATTGCAAATTATTACATTTAAATAATTAATCTTTATTTAAGGTATTGGTTGAGATAAAAAAGTCAGTGTAACAAGCGTGATTCGAACCCACGACATTCGGTTAAATATGCCGCTGCTCTACCACTTGAGCCATCGTGACTTCGATCCACTCGGACACCAACTTCCCATCTTAACCCCACGTTTTGAATTTTCCCTCCTTTTTGCCATTTTTCAAATGTCTTGTAATCTTTTTGAATCTCGGGACAAATGAAATGGTCACGGAGAACTTCAGTGAAGATATACTTCATTTAACTTATTAAATACACTAGTTTATTTAGTTGGTCCGCCTGACCAAATAATATCTTTCAATTAATTAATCCTTATTTAAGGTATTGGTTGAGATCAAAAACGAGTGGATCGGGGTCACGATAGCTCAAGTGGTAGAGCAGCGGCGTATTTAGCCGAGTGTCGTGGGTTCGAATCCCGCTTGTGTCACTGACTTTTTCATCTCAACCAATACCTTAAATACAGATTAATAAATTGAAATATATTGTTTGGTCAAGAGAACCTCGAAAACTAGTGAATTATTACATTTAGTTTAGTCGTTCCCTGTTTGCTCTGGTTGGTTTTGGTCTGTCAAATGGATTTCGTCAGAAAACATACTTTAGTGGGGACCTTTCACAAATTGAATCTCACGGCATGACAAATTTTAGGGGTTTCATTATATAAAAATTTCAGATTTGTTATTCCTACCCCACTTTATGTTTCATTTTGGGTCCATCTGTATACCATGAAAAGGCTCTTCAATTCGTTTCTGGGCTTTTATTCTACCAAACAGCTGTAGTTTATTTTTTTCGCATGGTCTGTCGAAATTTTCTTTTAATTTTGTCAGTAAAGTTTCAAAAGTTTTAACTGAAAATATATTACTTCTGTATATCCTGTCATTTTATGGAAAACTGAAGTTTCGCAATAAAGATAAGTATAAGAGAAAAAAAAGGAAAAGAAACGAAAAGGAAGACCAATAAACATAAATTTTTACCTACGACGTTACGAAAATACAATGATTGATATTTTTTATTACATCGTGATGCATGTTTTCCCATTTGACCATTTTCCGTCTTGAAACCTTCAATAAAAAATCTACAGTAGGCAGAAAAATCACAACCAGCAGACATGTATAACAATAAATCCCTGCTTAGTACAAACACTTTTTTTTTATTTACTCTCTTTTGAATAATCGAGTGTAGATCCTCAGTTCTAAAATGAGCCGCGGATCCGGACGATGAGTTTTTGGCTGGAGGCAACAGAGAGAAGCACCGGAAAAAGCACAGGCTTGCCACTTGATCAACTAATTTCAACACGACCAAAATTATTAATTATTGTATTAACTTAATACATATATGTTCAACAGTCATAATTGATCGTATTAATTATTTCAATTAATTAAACTTTTTATTTAAGGTCTTAGTTGAGATGAAATAGACAAAGTCACTTGCGGGCCTCAAACCCACGATATTTGAAAATACGTGAAAATTCGAAAGGCTGTAGGTGGAGATGAGAAGTTGGCATCTGGGTGGATTGAAGTCACGATAACTCAAGTGGTTTAAGCAGCGGTGTATTTAGCCGAAGGTCCTGGGTTCGAATCCCGTTCGTGACACTGATCTCAATCAAGACCTTAGATAAAAAGTATATTTAATTGAAATATTTTATTACTTTTTTGTTCCATCCTCACAAAATTGATAATCATTGATTATTACAAATATTAATGTCTTTGTTAAATAATCCTATCATTATAGCTTTGGGTTTAAACTTATTCTAGGGAGATCGCGAAATCTTTCTGTCATCCAAGAGCCGAAAGATTTGATTAGAGAATTTCAAGTGGAGGAATCTAGTCCATTAACTATTCAGGTTAAATGGTTGATTAGCCATTACCATCATCATTCTTCAATTTGAACCGTTAGCATTTATTTTATCTGTGCCTTCTTTCTGTTGTAAAAAATTAAGCAGAAAAGGACTGTTTATAATTCTATTTTATAAGAAAAGATCACAATAGCTCGTCGAGTTCACATGAAACAGAAAAATATTTGCGATTACATACGCATCGCATCGCGTGGAATCACACGGCATCCCTCGCAGAATAAACAGGTCGCACGCTGATCCATGCATAGTAAATGAAAACTTCTTTCCTTGCTAATGAAGCTTATTCTTACGTGATATCGCTTGGCATCGCTCGGCTTCACTCGCAGTCTAAACAGCTTGAACGGTGATCCATAAATAGTCTATGACAGTTTATTTTTTTGCGTTCACAGAAGGAGGATAAGCGGCGAAAACTGTACAACTATTCCATAAATTCTGTAGCTTGTTTTACTATGGGTTTGTTTGATTATGCACTTGTTTAATCTGTTTTCTTTTCTTTAGGTTTCAAAACACATTGAAAGGGACGCGACTAGTCAATCTTCTGAAGAAGTAAGTCTTTCTTTATATGTAAAAATATGTTTAAATTAAACTTCATAAGAGGATTTACTTGCAAAATGTATTTCTGTTGTTTAAACAGTGAAGAGGGAGTTGGTTTTTAAAAATTAAAAGTTGTTGTAAACATGTTTTCGTTTAGCTCGGCTTATCGTATTAAAATGCTAAGCAAATGCAAAACGAGCTTGCAAGAAAGGTTAATTGCTGTTCTAAAGGAAAAAACGATTATTTTAACAGTCAGTAACGGTAAGAGGATGGGCATAGGAATTGATTATTTAATAATATAACGTTGATATCTGGACGGGAAACCCTTTCGTGACTGGGGGTAGCAAGTTGGTCAACATTTATTTTAGATGCCAGCGAAGAAAGTATTTTAGGTACAAAACTAAGGGAGGAGAAATGTGTTATCTTGTTCTTCGTTGTAGTTTTGACGGTGGGAGGTAAAAGAGTTGCCGGTGTGATTGGTGAGGAGAGAGAGACGGGGCTAAAAGTAAAGGAAGTTTTCTCAAAGACCCACTCGCCAGACAAACTTGTCGAAAGGAGGAGGAATCGAAAATGGATATGGATTGGAAAAGGTGAACACCACCGGGTCCCCTTTTAGACAAACTCTGTCTTCGGTATTGGACGAAAGGGAACTGTTCGTGTTTTTTTTTCGGTTTTTCATTTTTCATTTTTCCCTTGACATTTTTTTCCTTTAAGACCCTACGTAAGTAAAGTCGGAATGGAAATATTCGAACCGTCTTTTTGACTTCTTTCTAAACGGCGTCTGTTTTTTGAGGAATTATTTTATCGAATGATAAATAAACTCGAATTATATATTATTACACGAGAAAATATTGTATTAACCTTGTCAATCCGAACTTTCAAAAGAGAGAATCGTGGCCAATTTAACCCCAATGCTGGGCGTGAAAAGTTCTACAGACCTTTGTAACTTTAATCAGCTGAAAAAAGTGATGATTTCTTTTATACCTGTTGTTAATAAAAAAATAGTGTAATTTCTTTTTCTTTAAGCAAGGTTAATTTTTTTTAAATTATTTTTGTCTGTTTGAATACAACAAAGATAATGGAAATACATTGAAAAATCTGTTGATCAAAGAACAAACAAAAAATTGTCCCCTTTAATACCGAGTGTTTCCACCTCTGCCTCGAATCACGTTCGTTAAATACCTTCCTTGGAAATTATTTATAAAAATCCTGAGGAATTCTTTCACATTCATCAAGAACAGCTGTTTCCAACTCTTCTGGGCTGGTAGGACCTCGTCGACGTACTCGACTCTTAAGTTGATCCCAGAGGTGTTCGATTGGGTCTTTTAATTAATTACCTCTGTGAAGCTAGAGATATTCCTCTCACAACAACCAATTCGGTGCGGGCGTCCAAGAAAATGCCACCCCAGAACATCAATGACCCACCATAGAATGCCTGACGCATGAGGCGTACCTTTCTCCTGAGCGTCTCTATATGAAATTACACCGTCTGAAGATTTGATGCCAAATCTCACCTCATCTATAAAGATTTCCGTTTAATCTTGTCCTCATCGTCCATTGAATTTGTATACATATATATATCCCCCTGCGAATTGAAGCCTGGCCATTTTCTGAGTTGTGGTAAGAAGGGGTCCAAGATCCGGTTGCCATGGCCCAGAGGTTATTTTATGAGCCTACTTCTTATAGTACTGGAGGAAATCGAAACATTTCGGACTTGTCTTATCAGATTTCTCATCTCATTTCCCGTAATGCTGCGGTTTCATAGAGCCTGATGAAGGATGAATATATCTCGTCTGTAGACCCTGTCCTGGTCTTCTAGTGTGAAACCCTGTTCCTCTGAAGCGCAAAGAACCCTTCCTATTGTTGAGTGATTTACACTCAGTCTCCTGTCGTCTTCGCTCTGTCTGAATCCTTCCTTTAATAACGTTATGACATTAACTTGACACTGTCATACTCACACAAATGCCTGACTGGAATCATTGATAAAGGTTTAAGAATAAGAATAATATCAAAGTAAACCAGGGATACAGATTAATGGAATTTTCGTGCAAATGGGATTCATCAGTACAAAAATAAACAATGCATTATTTACTGTATTTTCCTTACGCTAGCTACGAATTACCTGTACCTAATGTAGAAAGACAATGGTTTTAATTTTAAACTAAATAAATTGAGTGGTGTGTTAAATTTGTCCATCAGTGTATTTTAGTGATGATGACAATCAACCATCTCCGAACAGGTTGTCCAGTTGATGTTGTGGAGATCAGGGGTGTAATCTTTTTAACAATGAATTACTATTACTTAACTCGACAACAATTATATTCATAAAAGTTAATTTCAAACTGAACGGATGAATAGTTCATTAGTAAATATAAATAAATATTTATGCCATTTTGTTAGTAAAATACATCTTCATTAGATGTTGGTTATAATACTTCAAAACAGTTACATTTAATACTGTTCTGATTTAAAAAAACATTAATAAACAAAATAGGGGACGTCGATGGCCGCAACGGTTTAGGCGTTGACACTGCGCTCATCACTGTAAGTTAAAGGTCCCGGGTTCTAATCCAGCGGCCCTGCATTCGAACCCGACATACTTAGAAATGAGCTTTTTTCAAAAACACCAACACCGGCACCCCGAGGGTTGATATAACCTCTGCTGTTGCGAACCTTCGTAAATATGTATATATATATATATATATATATATATATATAAAGGGGCAGGTACATGTGTAAGGAAACTTTTTTTATAAGGTAACAATACGGTTATCTTTGGTTTCTATAACAGTTCACAACTACAATCAATATATGTACATAGAAATTACAAAAATAAAAACCAAAAAGACAAAAGGTAAAGCAAAAAAGTTCATTCCCAGTTAAGGATTTGAAAACAAGTGTAGAACTGTTTATAAATTTCGGCTACCACTGAGAAAAAAAGGGTCATAGCTAAAGCTACTCATATTGTTAGAAATAACCTAGGAAAAGAGAAACATATTACTTCCCTTGCTTTAAACATATCAATCTCAGCAACCCATTCATTTATAAGAAGACACCGCAATTTAATTATATGTAAGGCTGACGATCTGTAATCGTAATGATAAAAAAATACTGTTACACGGAAAAAATGACAGAAGTGTCTAATGATCAAATACTTACATACCCAAGCACTCAGGCTCTACCAAAAAATTACAAACTCAATATAACAAATTCTTAGATTGCCTATTGGAAGAGGGATATATAAGTGAAAACCACAATCGCAAATGAAAATGCACAATACTATATCCCCTAGAACCTATTAAATCCCTAAGATTCACAAAATAGGTACACCCCTGAGGCCCATTGTCTAGGTACTCCCTAGCTCTAGCATTATCAAACTCATTAAAAACGTAATCAATAAACAGCTGAACAAGGATTACAATGTGAATAACTCGCACTTATTTAGGGAACAAATGATCAACTATAATTGTTTAATCGTTTGAAATAAACGATTCGAAAAAGAAAAAAAGGGAATAATTTCTTAAGAATTAAATAAAATAATACAAATAAAAATGAACGAAAATAAATGAAAAAATTTAAGTGAGCCAATGTTTCAAATTAAATTAAATAAACCATTCACCCGAAAATAATGCCAAGAAATTCACCTTGCTGAAACTTGTCGAATTCACAGCGGCGACGCAACTTCGGGCCCGAGTCCGTCGTAGTCTCCGGTGTACAACTCCGGCTAATTTTCTTGGGAATATTAATTTCGGGTTGAACCAAAAAAACCATTAAATCACTGGAACAACTTTAAATATCGAAAAAGCTGGAGAGAATAGGAGGAGTGGATCGAAAAAGAATTCCATGAGAAGTGAAGTTGGCTCGCGTAAGCGGAGGGGATCAAAGGAAAACAACTACTTGTGGGATTAAGGGTACGATCTATTTACATATGTATAGTTGGAGTAAACAATAATATAGAAGATGACGAAATTCTCATTTCACTAGATGTAAAGTCATTGTTCACAAATATACCACTAGGGATATCGAACACACTAATGTGTCGACGTCGAAATAAAGTAAAAACTATTACAGGTATTCATTGTAATCTACTTTTAGGAATCCTCAAAGTTAAAGTTGTTAATGGTTATTTTAAGTAATGAGGATTCAATTTATTAAGGGGCAGATGGAATGGCAATGAGTGAATCGAGCTTTCCATGAAACTTAATTACGATTTTACAATAAAAGTAATGAAGAAATAATTAATTAATTAATTATTATTATAAATAATAATTAAGAAATTAATAATAATAAATAACATCAAACAATAAGGTCTTATCTTTTTTTTGTAATTTATACATGTATGTATATATAAATGTATGTATTTATAATGTTTTTGTACAATGCATGTATTATATATATGCATGCAGTTCTTCTCATATCGCCATTACGCAAGAACGGATCTTCTTTTCTCGCTGCTCGCTTGTACCGTTGCTCTCAAGTCGCCGGTACTCACGGACGTTCCCTTCTGCTCTCGTCCTTTCAGTTGCACTCAAGTAATCCGTACGCACGAACGTACCTTCTGCTCTCGTCCTTGCAGTTGTTCGCAAGTCGCCATTACCCAAGAACGTGCCTATGACGTATTGTATATAGTGGCATTCTGTGATAGGTAACACAATTCATATTTTGGCGCCAGATATTTGATTCCAGTCTTGTTGTTTTTAATTGCATCTCTATAATTTATTGAACTTGTGTATATATGCAGAGGTATTAATTTTCTAATTTGTTTTAAAATCTTTTTTTGTAATTTATACATGTGTGTGTGATATACATAGATACATACACATATTATATATAACATTATATATATATAATAACAAGTCACTCCAAATGGAATTCAATAAATAAATCACTTCAGAATAAAAATTGTAGATTATTTGTTTATAATTTCATCCTGTTGTATTCCTTAATAACAAATTATTACATCATGTTATGTTTAAAAAAATATATTTGTCGAACTATTTAATCTGCAAAAAGGCGAAAATGGTTTGCAAAAATGTAAATTTAAGTTTTCAAACGATTGAATTTGATTTGATAAGGACAGAATTTCATTTCCAAAAAGGAGAATTCCATTTGAAAAAGGGCGATTTTGATTTTATAAAGAGTGAATTTGTTTTGCAAAAGGGTGAATTTAATTACCACGAGGATTAAATCACTTTGCAAAACCTTCATCATGTGTTATATTGTTGATGTTAGTTTTTCTGTATCATATTTTTTAGTAAATAAACATAAATCTAATAGAAAAGGTAAATTTAATTTGTAAAACAGGAATTTGATATTCAAAAAAGTGAATATCACCAAACGCTGAGAATGGCAAAAATAGAGTAGAAGACAATGGATATAAAAAATATACATAAAACAAGCCAACGGGATGTGTATGCTACAAACATCAATTAATAAATAGAATCGAACGGCAATTATCAGGAAAAGTATGACTCATGGATTTGTACGTACATACATGGAAATAATACATGATACATGGACCTAAACAACGCCGCTATCTATGTCCCTCTATTCCCAGGTAATCTCAATATATAGACAAGAAGCAAAGTAATCCCCGCCCCTGGCGAGAAGAAGAATGCGAATCGGCAAAACTCCATAACATCTTGGCTTGTCGCCAATATAACTTCGTAACATAAATAAACGCGACAGCTTACTGTACTAGACAACTTAAAAAATGTGGATAAACTATTGTGAAAGTCTGAACAATACCAATAAAAGAAATATGGGAGATAGTGCGTAAACTAAAAGGCTGTAAGAGTTCCCACATCGTTATGCGACCCCATTGGGCCAGGGAACTCCTCATGTACTTTTACTCTGGAAAACGTCCTAAAAGACATCAAATTGAATCAAATACAATCAACCAACAATTTACAAGAATTTGTCATGGAAGAGCTGGACAGAGCGATTAAACCACACTAGGAAATGACACCACCCAACGGGAAACGCCTGCTGCTAATGATTCTTAACGAAATCTGGATGAATGGGGAAAAATAAGCAGCTGCAGAAAACAAGTCTCATCCCTATCTTAAAACCAACTCACGATCCCTGTTCATATAAATCATATCGCCCAATTGCCTTATCGTCATGTATAAAGAAAAGATTTGAAAGGCTAGTAAAGCACCAACTCGGTTGGTTTTTAGAAGCTAACCGCATCTTACCTAACCATCAATATGGTTTCGGAAAAGGAAAAAGCACAATGGATGCTTTTGCAAATTTACTGACAGACGTACAAATTAGCTTCTCTCAAAATAAGTGTGTTATGCATACTCATTGATATACAGAACGCCTGCAATGTTGTTTCCCTAGACAGCTTGGTTGACGAAATGTCTTCTTTAGGAGTACCTTCTAAAATAATCAATAATGTGACAAATCTCCTTCTTGACAGACTCATATAAGACCTAGGAAATCATGTTGGGACCTCAGTTATGTTCGACTGGCCTTCCACAAGGCTCTGTCCTCAGCCCAATACTTTTTAACATATACACAGCGAATCTAGGCGACGCAATAGGAAATGAAGTCAAGAAAATACTTTTTCCCGACGATACAATGCTCTATAGTGAGGCGCACTCATCCCATCATACTAAATAGCTGTAATGAACGATGGCATACATAGACTGAAGTTGACAATTATGGATTGTCTATCTCCGCAGAAAAATGCTCTAAAATACTGTTTACGAGACGCCACAAATCTCTCCTCCCGGACACTATAGTGTGGGAAGTTTGACCTTGAAAATATGCGTTAAACTACTAGGAGTGTACTGGGGTCAACAACTTCTTTGTACACAACATATTGAACATGTAGGGGTAGGGATAGTGATAAAAGATGCGGCCATAAGGCCTTCTGCTCCTCGACCTGAGTAGATCTACTGGGTTCCCCTGTTTTTATAACTAACTGGCCAGCTTCAGGTTGTTATTCAACCTCCATAGCCTTGCAACCGGCTCCTTAGAGTAGGATAATGCTTGTGGTTTTTCCTGTCCTAGTTGCAAGAACCTGCACCTACATAGACGACAGAAACATAAAATGTGTTCTGTGGTCTCCTCCTATTCCTGGAAGTATCTGCACAGTGTTTCTCTCTCTGTAATCCTACCCGGTGTATGTGCTTTCATAAGCGGCAGCGCACTGTCAGGAGTCCAACCAGAATCCTGGTTCGGTTGCGGTTGCATTCCAGTAATTCCTTTGTAGGTTTTGCGGTTTGCCCTTCTATGAACCTCTTCGCGTGCCTCATACCTGGTATTGTGGTTTTGGACCCATTAAGGAACCATTTTAAGATGTATCCCCTTTTGTGGCAGGATGCTAAGCCACAGTAGGGTTCAGGACCTAGAGAGTACATGTTGGCTTCCTCTTTGGCCAACATGTTAATCTTATCGTTGCTTATGTGCCCCGAGTGCCCATGGGCCCATGCCAGGGTCAGGTCATTAGAATCACTTACTTCCGTCAGTATTGGGGCCTCCATGCAAGTCCAAACGCTCTTTGCCTTCACCTCTCATGAGGCTAGGGCCTTTAGTGGTGCCTGACTTTCAGAGAAGATGGCTATCTTCTGGGAATGTATTCCTAGACTTTTTACTTCCTTAGCGCAGTTTTCAACCGCTACATTTTCAGACTGGAGAACTGTAGCACATTTACCTAGGTTTACCGTCAGTTCGGTCTTTGGATTCATCCCGAAGACTCCAACTTGAAGCTTGTCGATTTTGGAGCCGTCAGTGTACCAGTAGAAGTTTGCATTTAGCGGTGTTCCTTTGGCCCCATATTCACGTTCTGGTACCTTGTACTTTTTGTATTTTGTATTAGTGTATTTTGTTATATTGACCATCGATTAGACATCTGTCTGTATCTCCACTTTCAGTTTCCATTATTTATTTACATGGCCTATCCTTCCAGACGGTTGTTCATTTATGAGCCTGTGAGCTGCTGCTCTGGCTTCTCCTTGGATTAAAATACGAAGTGGTGGGAGGTATAACAATAGCTCCAGTGCCGCAGTTGTCCTTATTGAACATGTAATTAATTAATTGCATTATGATATATCAATCATTACTACAATGGTGCTAATGTTAAAACATCGTTACTAGTCCATAATGTACTTGTACTCTCCCGATGAGATTATTGACGCCACTTTTTTCACGATGCGGCTGAGACACACTCTCAAGATGAGTAGAATTTAGTACAAATCCCTACCTTCGTGTCTAGGTGGAATGATGTCAACACCGACCAATACCCTTTCTGTAGAAGCTAAAGATCTTTCACTTAGATTAAGAAGGAAAAGGTTTGCGGGGACGTTTTTGGAGGAAAAACGCCCTTATGTCCATCCTGTCAATACTAACCCCATACATTTTGGAGCCACAAAAAATACGACTTCTAATAGCGATATTTAGTGAGCTTGCACCGTATTTTAATTCGAACTCTGAAAAATCCAATGGCTCACCAATGTACAGTGTTGACTATTTTGAAATAATTAGAAAACTTAACTTCCTCCACAATGAAAGTGGCAGCTCCCAAGGGTATGGGCAGGAATTTGATGCTGTGCTGAATTCAGTGTTCCCCGAACACCTACATCTATACACTGATGGTTCAAAAAACGAAACTTGCGTAGAAGCAGCATATACCGATGTGAACAATAACCAACATCACGGCCAATTTCAACTCTGTAAAACAGCCTCAGTTTTCACGCAGAGCTTGTTGCAATAAAAGTGGCGTTGCTCCATGCCACATGTAGTACGAGGAACTGAGCCGTTGTTATTTCAGACTCCCAAAATGCACTGTTAAGCATTAAATCACCTACTGCTAACAGCTCGAAAACAGTATACACGATACGATCTCTTATGGCATAGATAAATGCTATAGGATGTGCCGCAATTATATGGACTAAAGGACATGCCGGGGTTCAGGGGAAAAGCCGATTACTTAGCAAGTGTAGCGACCACGATAGGGACATATTTGGATCGTGTGTATTAATAGCATTCCTAAATTTAAAAAGTTTCAATCCACTCCTGGAAAGAAATCTTATGAACCTTCATTGCGTGGAACAGGGAAGTTCTATGGAAGCATTCAGCCATAATCCCCATAAGCTTATGGTGTAACTCATACAAAGAAAAAAGAAAATTCATCACGATGGTTTCCTTCCGTCTAAGACGTAACCATCATCGCATAGGATCTCACCCAAGGGTTCAGCCCTTTGCCAACGATGTGGCTATATAGGACCCTCATCACGACTTTTTGGAATGCCCCCAGCCGAAAATCGGTCGTCAGGACATTGAGGATGAAAACGTGGAGACCCTTGCTAATATTCAGTGTATCCTACAACTCCCGTCAGTATATAGGAAAATATATAAATTAACTGTAATAAATGCCTTGGACAGTTAATGTAAATAATTGGTATCTGGCTAATTTGTAAATTTAGAAAAAATTAAAAAAAGTGAATGTGATTTTCAAAAAATGTAAATTTAATATTCAAAAAAATGAATTTAATTTCCATAAAAATACATTTAATTTTTTTTAATGTTCAATTTAATTCGTATAAGGGTGTGCGAAGTTGAGAATTCTATTTGCAAAAATGTAAATTTTATTCGCCAAACGTCGAAATTGATTTGCAAAAGAGTGAATTTAATTTGCTCAAGCCTGAATTTGATTTTCAAAAGGGAGAATTTAGTTTTCAAAGGGGTGAATTTAGAAAATCTGATGTGCAAAATGATAAATTTAATTTGTAAAACTGTATACTTATTTCACAAAAGCGAGACTATATTTTGCAAAATAGAATTTGGTTTTGAAAAGAGCTACTTTGAATTACAACTGGACGAATTTGATTTCCAAAATAAAAACAATTGATTTGCAAGAGGGTGAATTTAATAGAAAAGAGGGTGAAGTTAATTTACACAATAGAGAACTTAATTTCCAAAAGAGCGAGTTTGATTTGAAAAAGAGTGAATTTGGTTTGCAAAAGAATGAATTTAATTTTCAAAGAGGCGAATTTTATTTGAATTAAGATGAATTCAATTTGAAAAAGAGAATTTTATTTGCAAAAGGGTGAATTTGATTTTCAAAAAAGTGTTTTTAATTTTAAAGTGGTGAATTTAATTTGTATTGGGTGAATTCAGTTTGAAAAAGAAAGAATTTAATTTGCAAAAAAGTAACTTTAATTTACAAAAGAGTAACTTTAATTTACAAAAGGATGAAAACAAACGATGCGCAAAAGGATGAATTTAATTTGAAAAGCCTTTGGCTTGCTATGTAATTTTCACGTTTTTTATAATTTATTACTAAATAAACATTATTATTGTATTTTTTTTTTCGTTTATGATAACTTCTTCCAAATGTCACTGTTTCCACGTGCACCATTGAATTGTTCTCCAACTCTTCTTCGGACTCTTTCACGACCATATGGACTGTGAAGGGTCTCGTCTTATCCATTCCTCTATCGTCTACGATTGGTGCATAAGAAGGAGGCCTTTCATAGCTTTCAAAGGTCTTCTAAGACTTGGCTCTGATTTAATATTTTTAAGTGTTTAATGCCAAAGTCTTCGAATCTTTTGAATATTTTGTCTGAATTTTTACATTTTAATGAAGATCAAGAAAAATCTTAAAGAAATTTGGTTGGAAGTTTATGGAGATTTTCTTGATACAAACATGGCCTTTTAAAAACAGATTTGATATTCATTTATGCGTTGTAACATTTTTTTTAAAGCAAATGTGTACAATGAAAAATGAATAAACTGACATTAATGACTAAACTGGGCCAGTGAGTTTATTTTGACAAGGGGAGAGCTCTAATAAATTGCAGAGGCTGCCCTATCATTGTTAAGTGATTCTGTGGGAAGAGTGGCTGGGTCTGCTGATATTTATTAACCGCGCTCCTGCCGGTTAGTATTAACGTTTTGCATGATGCGATGGGTTTAAGTTTAGAGGTTTCAGATCGTGTGAGCTGCAAAGTGGGGGCTTTACGTTGTGTATGCCGCAGTAGGCCTATTTACTTGGGGTACGCATATTGCAAAAGGCGGGGGGTTGCATGTTTGCTATATCTCTACCCTCTGTTGTCCTCACCTCCATTTCTCCCTTTATTCACAATAATGCACGTGTCATAACGTCAGACTTCATGACTTTCTACGACCTTCTCTTTCTAGCGTTTTCCTTAGATTTATTATTTTCCTAATGGCGTTTAACTGTAAGCAGCGTATAATAATTTGCAACACGTGTAACTCTTGAAATGCCTAATCTATCTAAACACAAATGATAAAAGTCAATTAACAAATTCATCATATTTAAAAACTCCGTCTTCTTTGTAAACTTAAGCGATAAATTAAAGTAAAGCAAAACCAATTTAATGATAAATTTGATTCTCTGTAATTTTGCACGTCTGAGTTTAACAATTACACCAAAACAAGCTATTTGTATAAATAACCACATTTTTACACATATGATTCAAAAGCTACGGATAGTTCTTATCAAGACATAAAAGGCTCTGAATAAAATGTAGTCATCAGTGTAAAAAGAATATGTGTTGTGTATTAACTTCCTACCATATAAATGGAATCGACTTAGTAGTCCCACCCATGTTTTTTTTTCAAAAACTACTCAAACCAAAAAAACAACAGCTATACTTTCTTCTATTGGACTTTCACTTGTACTCCCCGATGTACTAACCCTAAACAAGTGATGTTCCTTGTTATGTGACTCGGTTCACAAGTATCCCATTTAATGTTCAGGAGAGCAACCAACTGCAGGGGTTTTCGACAGCTAGGTCATTTCAGCCCCCAACGCATGCAAAATATAATCTAACCTAAAACTAACATCTATAATACAATCGCACATATAAGTACATTCAAACCTATGTATATTGCACTCATTCTGGTTAGTTGGTTGAATACTCGATATTCCTCCATCGACCCTCTCCCGGCTATTGTCATAAGTATTACGCCATTGACCTTAATCACACACTACTGAGATCGTGACGCTATATTTAACCATCAGCCCCTCACCACTCCCACTAATAAATACAAGGACACAAACAAAACAAAACCATAAAACACATAAAACAGATCTATCCACAATAAAAAAACCACGTCCTATAAAAAGCAGAACAGCGGACCCGAAACTCGCTACTGTGCCCAAGAATCATTTTTAATCCGGAGGCATGCTACACTCTCCCTGTAAAGAACCAAATGGAAGCGAAAACTTTCGAACAGTTATGTCGAATAAATTTAATCCACTTTTTATTGCATTTTTCTCTCATTATCTAAATTTACCTTAAGCGGGTTGCGACTTTTTTCAGAAAAACAGCCGAATGAGAGGATAAGTTCTTAAGTTAATAATATTAATTTTACATTTTTATTTTTTTTCAGCTTCATTCATTTTCATAAGTGATACAGATCCAAGGCTTAGTTACTGTACATTTTCCTGAGGATTTAAGGGAGGGGGCGTTTTTTGGAAGAGAAGATAACTTCTTTTTTTTTTTTTCAAATTTGTTTGTTTAGCTCCACTTCCATTTGATAGATTGCATTTCCAAACTGCATTTATTTTTTTAAGAGAATCTGTACTTTTTATTTAAGTAACTATCTTTCTGCAATTTTTGGGTATCATTTAGTTAAATCCTTTTAAAAAGATAGTTCCTACTCACAGCAAGGAACTATCTTTTTAAGAAGATTGAACACCGCTCTCACTCCACCATTCAACATTTCTATCATTTAGTTATTCAAACTTCAAAGAGAAGCCCAAAGATCTTAAGGACTTTTTTAGCCCTTAAAAGGCCATTTTTCGTTATCATTTTCTGAAAATATATTCCTTCTTACCTACTCCTTATTACTTTATCGTGAAATCCTATCAAACTAGCAGGTTTAGAGTGAGATGCAGCAACGAGTTCTTGGTAGTTGGCGTCCCAAAAGGGAGCATTCTTGGTCCCATCCTTTACATGCCGACCTGCGTGAATACACCCTAATACCCACTTCGCGGACGATACCGAAACTTTGTCCTCTAACTCGAGTCATATCCAATGTACCACCAACATCCAAAAACACCTTGTCCTTATCGAAGACAGGCGCACAAAGTGGAAGACCAGACTGAATAATTAGTCTACGTTCAATCTGAAAAAATAGTTTTTCCCTCCACTGTACATCAACAACAAAGAGATTCCCACTTCCATTACAGTAGACTGACCTGAATCCGTATTGACCGTCAACACTAAACTGACCTTATAAGAGGTTCTACCAAGCTATCCAGCAACCAGCGCATCCACCAATCCATTCAATCAAAAGCCCTCAGACAAATCGTCAAAGCTCCTTACTACGACACCAATCTCACTATCCACAAAGACCTGAACATTCCTCTTGTCAACGAACTGATCCGTTCCCGATTCCAAAAGTTTCACACCTCTTGATCCATACCAGCGTACTGCCCGAGCCCTCGGACCCCCGCCATGTCGCCTTAATCGACGTTGACCTCGAGACCTCCTTGCTCCTTATTCTCTCATACTGACAGCCTGCATTAGATGGCAGGTGAACCACTGGCATTAGTGTTAGTATTGTGACCGTGTGAAAAAAAATGCTTTGTGATCACTGACATACTAATATGTATGAGGTACAAATAAAATAATTTAAAAAATTTAGCCTCAGCACTTTTTTTGGCATGAACATTTTAGACGTTTTTTTTTTTAATTTTCATGCCCTAATCAAATTCGTTTGAACAGTTTCCGTATCGATTGAACGCAACTAATTCTAACGGGGTGGCTAACTAAAATTAGATTATAAATGTCATATACCGTGAGAGTTACTGTGGAATGGTCTAAATATAAAGGACGAATGAAGGTCAAAGGTTTTGTTGACGAAACGATACAAATATTATGTAATATACAATCAAGGATAAAATTGTTTGGCTGAATATAGTTGCTAATTCTTTGTTTTCATTATTATTGTTTTATAGATTAAGATCTTAGTTATGGATGTAGTCAATTTCGTCGACCAAACTAGACTGTGCTGTGTCCTTCTTAAGAATGCAATACGTATTATCAGTATGATGCTGAAGGCGTTGTAAAAAAGAACTAGATTAAAAAAGAAAAAATGAATGGAAGTATAGATAAGCACGACGGTCCATTGAGCACCGTCTGCTACGTGAACGTGATGGCGAGGGAGTCAATGCAGGCCGGGGCGATGAATGGGTGTGTACAGACGTCACGCTCGGATAACTCCACTCCACTTAGATGGCTTTGCATGACTTCTCACTTCCGAAATTGACCTTTCACTGAGTCGTGCTGTCGTCGTGAAAAAGGTGTTTTTGATTGTTTTCAAATTCCGTACACATATTGAACAGGTTTGACGGTTATCGCTGAGGATGATGATGCGCATTCCGTGGTTCAAAATCCCGTTTTATTTGCAGAGCATACCTATCAATGAGGTGTGACACACATACCCTAGAAAATATAAAAAGTCAATTTGACCACACATCACACGTATTATA
>NW_019392671.1:1284982-1339146 GCF_000648675.2 Cimex lectularius | reverse complement strand
TCATATTGTCCATGGTCCGATTCTCAACCATTTCAGAGTAATTTCGCTTTTTATCGATTTTGAAAGATATCACGTCCTGGCGTCGGAAAATCGTGATATCTTTTAATCTAAACATTTCTCTTAAAATCTATAAGCACCGTTGAAATCCCCGTTAATTTTTCAATAAGAAGATGAAGGTGGCAAAACGTTTTGGTCTTTCTTCCTTGACCTTCTAGCTGTTTGTAAACTTCTTAAGCATTACATACTAAATGGGCATTAAATTAAATTACACCATACAGCTTACACCGATCAAAGCATACTCTACGCCCTATACCTTGCCAATTCCATAAACTTAATACTGCTCGATGACACTCTGTCATATCAGATGCAAAACCTCCTAAATATTGTAGGAAGATGGTGTTAGAAAATGGGTTTAAAACATAAACCCTAAGAAAATGTATCTCATAACTATTATAAGAAGAAGCTAGATCTAAAAACACCCACTTTAAAATATGAAGCCTTATCTTTCTCCATAGAAATAAATTCCTAGGTATAACCGTTGACCAAAGGATAAAATTAAGAAACCAAATAGGCAACATTCAGCATAAAGCCAGCATTCATTTTCATTCAGTGGAGTCCCTAAATTGCCTAATGGTTCTAGTAAAACACAAGATTACCTTAAAATGGTTTCCGGGAGATGAAGGTATTGAAGGAAATGAACTGACCAACGAGCCAAAAATGGGACAGCCCTCTCACCCATGATAGCAGAACCATAACTAGGTACACTGGAGTGTGTGTTTAAGTTGGAACTAGAAAAACGGATTGAGAAGAAAATCTCAAACAGAAGACTTTTATTTAGCACGTCTTCCACTCTCCATACTATATGTTATGTATGTTAATCTTTATTATTTAAGAAGATTGAATATTTATTTTAATTAGTTCGCCCATACTATTNGATATAATTAAAGAGTTACCAGGTACAACGTACCATAGGTTACAAAGCTAACGTGGTACATCGTGATAAAGGGGAAACTCGATGACCGGAGTGTGTGCTTGTTGGAACTGGGAAAATGACTTGAGAAAGAAAAGCGCGAGCACTAGACAAAAGCACCAATTATTAGGCAACCTAAGAGATTTTCTAAATCTCTCTAAAAGAAAGGCGAAGGTCTCTCGGCAGGCAGAATTTGAGGAGCCTCTCTACCGACAACTGCCCTCTTAACTATCATTTAAAGAAGATGAGCAAAGCTGAGACAGAAACGTGCCGACTCTGTCAGGAGGAACCAGATACATCGGCACATATCCTTGCCTTTGTGAATGTGAAGCGTTAACTCGTGGTGTGAGCACTTGGGTGAGGCGATTCCCACACAAATGAGATGAAGAAGAGGCACCGAGGAAAGGAAAGGCTTATGAGAAAGTGCACTGACCAAGGTATGTTTATATAAAAATAAATAAATAAATAAATAAAAGACCATTATTTCACGAAGTTTATCAGTTGTGTTTTCGCGAACGAGCGATTTTGTTACAAATCTAGTACAATATAAGAAAAATTATTGGGTGGAAACTATTGAAATGTTTTGTTAAATTTGACCTTATGTATATCGAATATGTAGAAACTATTGCTGAAGACTTATTCTTTTGGGCAGTTTATTGACCTAAATTTATAGAATGCGTTGTCACATGATAGGTCACCTACAAAAAATAATTAATGAGTATTCGGAACCGCGGGTGTAAAAGGGGGAGGACATCGGCCGATTATAATCGATGCCGGATTGAAAACGGTTTCTTCTTTCTGAAAGAAAAAAACGGCAAAGGGTACTTTTCTATAGGTTCAGAACGGTTGCTAAATTCCTTTGGTCTTTATCAATATCTTCTTACAAATATGATGACACATCATAAATCATCCGGGTGTCGCCCCCTCCTCTTTTCACTCTCAGGCCCTTTTCTATCGCCTTCGCCACGATGTATATTGATTTTTGAGCAAAAGCTTTTTGTTTTCTGTAAGATACCCTCCAATCTGCTGAGCGAGAACGTTTCATCGATAAGACATCGGAGCTAGCGAAATACACTTTTTATATTTTTATAATGTGCATTGAATAAAAAAACATCTCGAAGAGGAGAGTAATAGCGGGAGAGACTTTATGGCCGATCACGTACAAACAATCTAATATGCCTTCACGTTTATAACACTAATTGGCCAGGGGGTAAAGCCTGCATTCCGTTACTCGCTGACTTTTCTTCGGCCTGTCCTAAATAATTATTAGTTTTGTTCCGTTGTTCCTTTCTCTTCTAAAAGAAATACTGATTATTCGGTGGATTATATCATTAATTCATTTATTTATTCGCAACAAGAAGATTACAACTTTTCGTTGATCGCTATTTCTTATAGCACCTTACAATCCAAAGAGACCTTCAAATCCATTTGACCTCTAAACAGCATGAGGTGGGTGCAGATGCTTCCATAATACCCTGTATCCTCATCCACCCTATTTTCTTCCCCTATTCCTTTGTGTAAGAAATGAACAACAGTAAATATAATATATAGTTTCTCAATCCCCAACAACAACTCCACAGTCACCATGGTTTCGCGTTTGGACAAGCAAAGCCAACGAAAACAAATCTCTCCTAGAAAAGATGACCCTTCCTTACCTTACTTTGAATCATAGCTGGACAATCGGTTGACGGCTACAAAATGATCTGCTAAACAGATTTTATACTGAACTACTTGACCCATTTGGACTTATGGGTTTAAACTCTACAGCACATTAAAACAACTCTAACCATATGGTATTCCTTCCAATCCACAGACTTTTGTACACTACAACATTAAACTCTTCTATTTCAGGAACCAGTCCATTCACACCGACCTAAACCTCCCTATGCCCTAAACGTTGCCAATTCCAAACACTGTACTACTTGCACCTACATGGCCTATTGTTTCCCAGGAACCAAAGCATTCATATCTAACTAAAGATCCTTTATGTCCTACGCTTTGTGAATTCCCAAAGCTTTATACTTGCACTACGTGCACTTAAATGGACTATAGCTCACCCTACATCGTATTGTTTCCAATCAAAAGTACTTCCTACAATATTAAACTCTTCTGTGTCAGTAACCATACCGCTTACACCGATCAAAGCATGCTCTACGCCCTATACCTTGCCAATTCCATAAACTTAATACTGCACTACTTCCACCTACATGGACTACAGTAACTCTATGATATAGCAAAAACTGTAACGGTGTAGTATTCCTTCAAATCCTCAATCCTCTGTACAATATTAAATCCTTCTATGCCGGAAGCCAATCCAATCACATCAACCTAAACTTCCCCTATTACTTAGACCTTGCCAATTATACACACTTTTGCAAAAAAATTCAAATCTATATGGTATTCCTTCCAATCCAAAGACCTCCGTACAGTATGAACCATTCTATATCACTGAATGGTACCAATACATACATATTTATTTATTTATTATAACAGGTTGTGATAACATTACTAATATACTAGAATTACATACACTAGAATTAAGATTTTGTTGTTTTTAAAAAATGTATAAAATGGTTATTATCAGTAAGTGACAGGGTTGGAGAACCTCTCACCTGATAACGTGATAAGCACACATTTTCTAGTCAAAACGCCTGTGATACATATGTATCTGAACAGTTTATTAATTTTTAAGTAATTGTTATTGTTTATATAGGGAAAAAAAGCTAGTGAAGAAGAGGTTTATATATATATATATATATATATATATACACACACCATTCACATCGACCTTACCATCCCCTATGTCCTAGGCCTTGCCAAACACTTCATTCTGCATTGCTGGAAACAAACTCAGATTCCTCGAAATCCCGGTACCATTCCAAATTATCAGCTTACCCCAGTACATTATTAAATAGTCTAGCCATCCCATACGACTGAAACGGATCCCACAATCATTTTGGTGTATAACGACAATGTTCCTGGTATGAGCGACGAAATATTTGCACGACACATTAAATATCTAATGGCGGCACCCTCAATTCGCCCAAAGATGGTCGTTTCCGCTACTCATTTCATGAAACCTCATTCAGCAAAGTTGGTTATTATAATTGTTACATATAGTTTGAAATAAAATAACAAGTGAACTCAGTAAGAATTCGTGCAGGAAGGTATCAAAAGCTCTGGATAAGTTAAATAATATTATATTGACTTGTTTACAATTCCCAAAATTTTCTCCCGAGATTCCATAAGGTCACATATCACCCTCCACCTCTCACGGCTATATTAAAGAAACTTGAATTTACAAAAATCATCCAGAACAAACGCTGTATATATCCAAAAACTGAAATATATCTGACAGATGAACACACCGAATGCAGACCAGTAACGGCGGACAGGGTCATCATCCCACAGGCCTCGTAGAGAACTATTAAATATCCTGCTATTTTATTTATATTTGGAAAAAAAATGATTTTATAATTTTGATGCGACTTGACAAGCGACTCCATTCAGACATCACCTATTAAACAGCAGCTAAGCTACAATTTGTCCGCTATTAGCTTAAATAATAAAAAATAAGCTGTGTCCGAAGGAAAAATGTCAAAATAAATGAGTTGTGGGTATTGATTGCCGATTAACAGTACAGGGTCGCATTTCTTCGGGACGTTGACCTTTACCTGAATAACACTCAAACAGAGAGGGCCTGAGCAGTGAAACATCTCCAGGAAGAAATGGTTTTGAAATTGAATTATCCCCCAGAACCGGAGGTCTTTCCTATTATTACAATATACTAGAGGTCACGGAATGTTTGAGTTCCCTCTCCTATTCTGATCAAGGAACCCGATCCTAACAATAGACTCTTTTACAACACACTAACCGGTGATAATTAACTTATGGTCGTCTCACGATCTTATACATTGTTAATTTTATTATAAATTTAACTTTTTATCCTTTGGCCCAGGTTTGATGGGGGATCGCGTATTTAAGGAGACTTATAAAGTAATAAAGTACTGGGGTAACAGGAACTTATCGAATATTACAAAAGTGCTTGCGTATTTAATAAATATTAATAATCTATTTATTAATTCACAATAGTCTCTTCTTTATAACAAAAAGAAAGCTTAAAAATCAGTTTTAAGTTTACTATACATCAGGTTGGATAAGTTGGTTTATTATTAATAATGGCTGAAAATCGGTTCAGGAAAACATTAGATATTGTATAAAAAAAGTTAAAGCACATAAAGGCAAAAAAAAAATATATATAATTTTCCAATTCCGAAAATATTATTTCCCAGTCATTTCCTCCCGGCGGCGAACAGATCGCAAAACAAAATAAAACTGGATTTCTAGAAACAATAATGGGCCATCCATTTCGATAAGAAGGTAATATTGAAAACAGGGAATAAAGGAAATGCCAGTTTATAACCGATGTTGGCTGGAGGAAGATGAATAGGGTTGGTACACAGATTAGTATGATATTGCACTCCTTCCTTTAAAGGCGAACCGTGCTGTCTTTCCTCAAACTTCCCATCCTTACTTCCTCGTTCTCACGTCTTCTCTTTGACTCACTTCTCTACTTTCTTTCCCGGTTTCATATCAATTGTACGATACGTCTTCAAGAATCCCTAACACGGCCGCTTCTTTTACACAATATTTTATCACTTCTCTTTGTAACAATTACAGGAGGGGCTGGGAGCTCCCTCATTAAAAATCATACCGCGTTACTCGAGTAATACGTATTATGCTTTCTAATTCCCTCTGATCTCTAGCCTGGCTTAAAAAAATAATTTGTATGTATTATATGAACGAAGAAATGTATTGAATATCGGCGGAGAGGAACGGCTATAATTATTATTCATTTATACTTTGTGTTTCTTTTCTTTTGAATTATTAATTGCGCAGGAGGTTGGGGGGATCACGGTGGCGTTCTTGCACAAAGGACCAGCTCAGGAAAAATAATAATCAAAGCTTTTGAATTTGTATTGTATATACAATTACAAATATTTGGCTAACCCATGAAAATTCCTTTATTTTATGTAGGATATATAATTTTCTAACAAAGGGATGAACTTGACTAATTCAAATGAAATTTCCTTTGACGATACTAGATTGAAAAATACAACACTCGTGTCGGAGCGATTTTGCCTGTACGTTTAGGAGCCGCCAGAAAAGATATCACCATTTTTGTGATTTTTTCGATGGCATTTGGAAGAAGAAAAATTTGAGAGAAAAAATATTTTTTGATTTAACCCAAAATTCTTATTCCTGCCACAAAACAATATAGTATATAAATAAATTAACCTACATTGATTCGAACGTACTGGTGATTTGAGAACATCTGCAAGGTAAAGAGTTGAAGTTTCGTAAGTGCGTAATGGTAACTTGAGAACAAGTGCAGAAGGTACATTCTTGCNGTGTGTGTGTGTGTGTGTGAGTGTGTGTGTACATATATGTGTGTGTGTATGTGTGTGTGAATATAATCACATTGGCATAAACGTTAGCAAAAAAAGAACACACAGACGAGCAAATTCCAGGTATCTTTTGAAATACAAAAAGTAATTTGTGTAGCATAGTAAATTAAAATAGTTTTCATGTGCCCTTTATTTAATTTTGGATATTGTTATAAAAAGAAAAATGTCTTGGGACAGTTAAATTGTCATTAGTGATATTGTAAATGTCGTGGAGTGCCAAATCTTTCATCCTCTGACGACGGCAAACAACGAAAATAGTTTTAATCTACGCTTCAACATCAGTATTAAACTAAAACAAATAAAAGATTAACGAAAAAAAAATAACCTTTTTAGAGTATGCGAGTGTGAGATCTTCCGAAGTGTACAGTGTCAAATGAATTATCAAATAAATCAACACAAATACGGTCGATTTAAATTTCACTTTGGTCACCGGCAAAGATTATAGTTATAATTTTATCACCGGTGATTCGCGAAACGGGCAGTTAATGGGATAATAAGCCTTTAATGGCTTCTTCTGGCTATACAACTGACGTGCTGATTCCGAACAATGGAGGAATTTTCCCGTATTTTATACATCCCGAATAATTTTCAATGTGAAGATATGCAGCTTATGGTATTCAAATTGGGGATATTTTCCAGCGAAGAGTTGTATTCTAGGCGTCGCTGCTTATTTTAGGGTTGTTCATACAGGGTGTCCTTTTCGATGGCCCTGCTGAATTTCTGTTGAACCAATGACGCTACCTAAAAAAAGTGTATAATATTGTTGAGCCTAGTTTCAATTTTTTTTTGGAGAAAAGTTATACAGGGTACGTCATGCCCAGTTCACTTCAAAATTTCAAATACAGCCCTATACGTCCTGACACATCATTTTATACGTCATTTTACTCTGAAAACAATGGTACAATCGGATTTTAAATTTGTCAAAAATGATAAACTTATGGCAAAAAGTTAAACAAAAAAAGAGTCATTTGATTTGGTATTAATTAATTTCATTTCATCTTCGCACTGCCAGCCTTGCGTAAATATGCAAAGATTTTAATTTTTTAACCATTCTTCACCGATGCTCAGAGCGATAGAGTCGAGGGAGATGGATTGACTAGCTTTTCTATCCTTTACCGCAGTTTTTCGACTGAGGTTGCTGGATTATGATTGGCGTAGACACTGTTTTTTAAATGGCCCCACAGAAAATAGTCAAGTGGAGGTAAATTAGGTGACTGGGTAGGCCAGCATATCGGGCCATGATATTCCATCTGCATAGAATAGTTTGCGAGGTATCCATCAAGCTGGAGAATCATTCTTTGTTGTTGTTGCAGAGGAGCATCATCTAATAGTGTTGATAAAACCTCCCTCAAAAATTGAGGAACTGAGCACCATTTCTATTATTTTGGTAGAAATAAGGCCCAATTAATTTATGTCCGAGAAGTACACACCAAACGTTGATACTGTAAACAACCTCGTGATGGCAAGAGAACGAAATTCTCGGATTTTCCTCTGCCCACGTTCGAAAATCCCAACGGTTTGGTATGCCATTAGAGGTAAATTTGAATTCATCAGTACATAGGATGTAACTTTCTTCAGCCTCTCAAATGAAGTTCCTGGACAAGATGAGAGCGATACAGCTTAAAATTGTAATTCCGGAGTACATCTCTAATTTTATTTTTTGAAAAACCTAAATCCCTTCTAACATTTCGAAGAGAGGAATTAGGTTTTCTCGAACGTACTGTAACATTCAGCTCCTCGTCGAAATTACGCTGACGGGTTCTTTTTGCAATAACTTGGTCATTTTTTGAACAAATTAAAATTTGATTGCACCATTGTTTTGAGCGTAAAATGTCCTTTAAAATGATGTGTCAGTATGTATAGGATCGCATTTGAAATTTTGATGTTGAACTGGGCCTGCGGTACCCTATATAATTTTTCTCCAAAAAAGATAAAAATTTGAAACTAGACTAAAAAATATTAAACAAGAATTTTTTTATAGCGTCATTGGTTAAAGAGGAATTCTGCGAGGACATATAAAATGGTCACCCAGTATATGCTTCTAGGAAAATACGAAAAAATTAAAAAGTCAAATGTATGGTTGAGGTCAGTTTTCTCAAAAACTACTTGACCTAGAAAAAATATTTTTAATCTCCAATTCTACTTTCAAACAATGCAACGTTTTTTTTCAACTTGGTAAAACTTTTTTTTCAATTAATTAATGTTAACGTAAGGCATTGGTTGAGATAAAAAAAGTCAGTGTCACAAGCGGGATTCGAACCAACGATCTTCGGCTAAACACTCCGCTGCTCTACCACTTGAGCTATCGTGACTAAAAATTGTATTTTTTCACTTTTTGCAAAACTTTTTCCTGTATTGAAAAGATGATCTTTTCATTCTGTATAACAATCGTAGCGATTTGATATTTAAAAATAAACGGAAGCGGAGAAATACAGTTTTATAGGTAAAAAAGGTATAAGAATTTGGCACAACTTTAGGTTATTGCCACATATTAGCAAACCATTCTTTATAATAACCAATTGTACTGATTCGTAGTATACTAAAAGAAATAAAACTAGATTGATTGAACTAAGCAAAAAAGATTTTGAGAAAATCGAACCGAAATATGACCTTTTGAACAAATAAATGAACCTTGATACATTAATAAAACGTGCTAAAATTTGTTGCTGCTAAAACATGGTAAAATTTTAAAGATTGTTTTTTCACCAAACCGTCGAAAAACGAAAAGTATACATTTAAACAGGATAACCCACACTGGGAGTGATGTTTCGCGTTTTGACTTTTCGAATCCGTTTCACCTTCGTGCCGGGTTCGGTTTTTATTGATAGTTTTGGTTGAAATCCACCACTGAAGATGATGGAAAGCTGAATGATCCTGATATTCTTTTCCTGAAAAATTGTATTTTTTCTCCTTTCAGTACACTTTTCTTCAAAACTGTGTATCATATTGATACTATTTTTTAGCGATAAAATGTAAAGAATCTTAGCGAGCGGTTTAGGTTCGTAACATCCAGAATTAAAAGAATTTTTCTTTCTGTATAAAAAAAGTCTAAAATTGTGTCTCAATTTTATATTATTGCCAACAATTAACTATTTAGTAACGTAACAAAACCTCAGCTACAGCTTCCCAGCATCTTATGAAAAATACTATTAAAGAAATTAGAGTAATTTTCGGTAAACTTTTTTCTAAGCTTCTTCGACATATTAAAATGATTATATTATCAGGTTAGAGTGAAATAATTGCCAAACATTGGTCTTAGGAGGTATTGTACAAAAAACATTCAGGATGGATAAATAAATTTTATTGTATAAAAAGTGATGTCCAAATCTGTCACAAATTTAGGTTGTTGCCAAAAAAAATCTTGTTCCAGATGGATGCGGATAAAAACCATCTACACGGGCCTAGGCCCCATGGAAAAGTCCTATCCATCCCACAATCCGTGGCCAAACTCGCCCGAGAGGCCAAAAGCGTCCACCCAGCCAGCGCACCGCCTGCCCACGTTGTCCACTTGATCCAATATTACTATTCTTTCCTTCTTTATTAATATTTGTTTAAATATCTATGTCATTATTTTGGATAAATGTAAAAATGGGATCCAGGTTTTCAATGTTCTTAGTATACCTTAAAATTAAGTTAACTGAGGTGGGTAGTGGCACTTTATTTTTCACCAGTGTTTTGTAAATATCTTCTCTTCCTTGAAGTTTTAGTAGGCAGGCCAAAAGAACATGATTCGCATCTGCCACTGTAGAATAGTTGGGAGGATGCCCATTTTGTGGAGTGGGATGGAAGACGGTGATGGTTAAACCTAAGCCTAAATATACAAGTGCAAAACTTTCTCGGTCGTCTCACGGTACTGCAGACTTGATCGTTGGCTGTATGTTAAAATACCAGAGGCCCTTAGAATTACTTGCTTCTGTGTATTCCTTTGCTATTTTTTCCTCAGAATCGTTTTGTTTGAAAGGTAATATCCGACACCGAAATCTCTTCAATACAACTTCCCGAAACTGCAGCCTCTTTTGCCAGTAAATCGACCTGATTGTTATATTTATTATCACTGTGACCCTTCACCCAGATCAAGTGAATAATGACACGATTACTCGCAGTCCACATACTGTGTTTTATCTCTGTGGTGATGGGATCTTGAGGACAATCCGTATTTTTTAAGGCTGATAAGACACTCCGACTATCCGACAAAATTATAGCATTGGTTGGGTTGAGATTTATTACATACTTAACTGCTTCCCGTATAGCTATGGCTTCGGCGGAAAAGATAGAGCAAAAAGAGGGTAGCTTTAACTTTGTTGCGTTCTTGCTGCTTATTTCGAGGAATGCTGCACTAACTCCATTTTTGGATTTTGAACCATCCGTATAAATCACTGTGGCTATGTCCGGTTTCATAACAATCTATTACATATTCTCTTTCTCCTATCAGATCTTGTTGGCCTAATATGATATTGGGTGAATAAAGGGAGGTGGACCAATTAAGCGTAGGGATGGCGGTCCGAATTTGTCTACCGAGGGCGATGTGTTTTATTTGCATATGGGCTTCCAGCTAAGGGGAGTGTCTTATGGATGCATTGTGTACACCACCAAAGGATGTATAGGCAAGGTTATCCAGTCCTGCAGCAACAGGGTGTGAAGGATCGTGGAACCAAGAAGCTAAGAATTTAATTGTTAGTCTTCTTCTAAGATGTAAAGGTTCCATATTAGCCTCCACTTTCAGGGAGTTTGTAGGCGTAGAGGACAAAGCCCCCAGACAAAGTCGCAATTTTTTTCCGGCGAGTGATTATCACTGCTGCACTCTTTTGTTCAGATACCGTTAGTCCTAAGTCAGAGGCCCATCTAGAGAATTTCTCAAGAACATGGTTTGTGACCGAGACAGCGTCTTCGAGCGTTTTAGCGCTATTATATATAGTAATGTCGTCAGCAAATTGAGAAATTTTAATTTTCTCTCCACACAATTTTTTTAATGAGGCCGTATATATAGAGAAAAGTATGGGACTGAGGACTGCTCCTTGGGGAAGACCTTGATTGACCTGACGAGGCCCATAGGTACCCCGTCGACCTGGATGTATATGACTCGGTTCTCTATCATGTTCATGATAGCACGGATCATTATGAATGGTATTTTTTCCTCTATTAATATTTTATTTAAGATTTTGGTGTTAACATGATTATAAGCATTGGATATATCTAGGAAAATGGCTAGAGTAATTTCTATGTTATAAATATTTTTCTGTACATTGGTGATGCCTGTGCCTAAGTTGTCATATGTACAATGGCCTTTTCTGAATCCGTGTGGGAAGTTAGGAATAATTTTGGTTGTTTTTACGAACCATTCTAAACGTCTCTTGACCATTCTTTCAAATGTTTTTAACAGACAAGACGAGAGAGCGATTGGTCTGTAGGATGAGGATAAGTTGGGAGGTTTGCCTGGCTTCAGTATAGGGAAGATAAGTTGAAATTTCCATTCGGGGATAACATACCCTTCTTACCAGACTTTATTAAAAATCCCTACCAGGCATGACTTGGCATTTGGAAGAAGTTTAGCAATCATAGGGTAGTGAACGGTATCATATCCAGGGGCTGTGTTAGTTCCCTTATGAACAGCTGTTTCGAATTCTTCGATAGAAAAGGGCCTGTCTATGCTCTCATTTTCATCAGAAAGGAAAACCTCTAGCTTGTCGCTTTCTTCAATAACCGTGGGGGGAGCTAGGGGCATAATAAAATCGTCTACGCATTCTTTGTTAATTGTGTGAGGTTTAGAAGGAGGCTTATTTTTTAATTTTTTAATTTTACACCATATCCAGCTAATGCTGGAATCATTATTAAGAGAATGCAGAACGAATGCCAGCTTGATATCTTTTTTTCTCTAAACAATCTCCTACACTCCGCAGTGGCTCCCACAAAATTTTCTTTGGTCGGATTTTGTTTGTACTTAAGAAGAGCCCTATGCTTGTTTTCCCACTGTTCTTTACAGCTATCGTCCCACCAGTATTTTGGAACATTACCTATTTTTGTTGTGCTTTTGTCCCTGATGTTCGGGGTTTGTTGTTCTCTTCAGCCGATGTTTTCCATGAAATCACTGTAATTACGAGGTGGGGAATGGGTAAGAGATTCCTCTATGTCTAGGTAATATTGCCTCCATCGAGCTTTCTCAAATTTCCAACCTCCCGGACATTTCTTCGTAAAAGGCTCCCTATTACCTTTCTCAACCTCGATTATTATAGGATAATGAGTTGACCCATAGCTGTCAGGGAGGACTTCCCATATAGCTGACAACGACAAGGAAGCAGAAGTTATCGTAACCTCTGGAGCAGAAGGGTTTTGCAACTAGCGTGGGTGAGCCATCATTCAAATAGCACAAACCAGCCCGATCTAGAGCTTCCAGAAGGATTGTACCGGCATTATCTTTGAATGAACATCCCCAGCATTGGTGATGAGCGTTAAAATCCCCTCCTATCAACATAGGGTTTGAAAATTGTCTCAGAATTTCATCCCAATTTAGGTCATTGTATTTAGCTTTCGGTCCTGTATATATCGAGACAACTGTAAGTTCCTTGTGAGGGGAGTGTACTTTTGAAGCCGCTATTTGCACGGTGTCGGGAAAATTCCCTACAATGGATATTTATGAGTACTCTATATTTTGTTTAATTAATATGGCACATCCACCATATCAGTCCCTTCTGTCACTTCGTATTATGTCATAGTGATGAATTTTTAAATGGTGTGAGTTTTTGAGCCATATTTCTGAAAGAAGGGCTATGTCAATGTTTCCCCCCATTAGGATCATCTCTAAAAAACTTAGGTTAGCAGGTAGGAACGAATGTTCCACTGTAAGATTCTAGTAAAATTTAAATTATTACATTTATTATCTTGGACCATGTTGTGTAAATAAGATTATGTTAGGTATATGGAAGAAGGGAATTGTTTAATTTTAAAAGTAGTCAGTCCACTGTTGGCAATTTCCATTGATGCGTTAGATCGGTTCTCCTTAAGCAGATCTGAAACAACTTGCTGGTTATTTTCTACTATATTGTACAGTGCACGACCTATTTCGTCTACCATCTCTTTATTAGACATTGTATGATAGCCTATGTTTTGTGCCAGTTTATTTAATATTTGGACATATTTTTCAGCTTCCGAGGATGCGTGTGGATGTATCGACGGCGTAGTCTGTTTGGACAAAATGGGTTTGGTTGTTTGGGTTAGGGGTTCACGGGTGGTTTGTGAATCAATGTTTTTCTCTGGTCTTGGGTTTCTGACAAATTGTTTCCTGAACTGTCGCCTAATTGCAGCGCGTCGGGAGCTTTGCAAGGAAGGGAAATCTTGATCTTTTGGATCATCCTGAAAGTTAGCGAGAATGTCAAATCTATTCCTTGATGCTGCCGCAGGTTAGGAGTTTACCCCAAATTTGATTTTATTAGCTTCTACATTCCTTTTGTAGACTTCGCACTCCTTGCTATTTGCTAGATGATTTTTCCCTCATAAAATACAAACTAACTCAGGGTTCGTGTTCGGGCATTCTTTAATTATGCTGTTCACCACATTTCAAGCAACGCTGTTTACTTCTAAATTAGGAAGCTATGTGGTTATGGCGCATACAGTTGCTACACTGTTTTACTGGGGGAATATATGGTTTTACTGGGAAATAGCTACCATAAATTGAAACGAACTCGGGAAGTTTTTGGCCTCGGAAACTAATCACGCATGTAGATAAAGGTGTTATTCTTACTTGTTCATTAATATATTCTGTCTTTCGTATTCTTTCCACCGATATGGGCTCTATCGTTGATTTCATAAAGTTAAGAGTTTCATCTGTGGGCAAATTGATATCGACGTGCCTAATAACTCCTTTCTTTTTAACTAAAAAGTCAGGGACGTATACAAACAGATTTTCTTTCGGTCGCATTTCGCATTCCGTTAGACAGTTTGCAATTTCTTTATTGTTGTTATTTTTATACGGTTTTACCTGATGTTCGAATGTCTAATATTGAGTTTTTGTCTAATGATTGATCTTGGAATAACCATTTTCCAAATAGCATCGGGTGAACATTGCCTAGATTTTTTTCTGTGCTCTCTACAAACACGAAGAATGGGCCAGAGTCCTTTGAGCTAAATCTGTTGGCTGAGAGTCGGAGTCTTGTCTCTTGGCGGAATGCTTCCCTTTCAGCTAAAAATTCTGATTTTTCTGTAACGAAACTTTTGGAATAGTCATTCGACGGGGTACCTGTGCATAATCGCTTATTTCCATTGGTAGTTGATTTAATGACAGGGGAATGATTGAGTTTTATGATATCTTGAAAAGAAATTATTTCTTTTTCACCACTTATATTGCCTATAGAAATATTGGTCCCTTTAACATTAGATTTTACAGGTGAGCTTCCCCTCCCCCTGACACCACACTCATAGTGGTCTTAGCCTATTAAAATTGAAATGATAAGTACCCTTTCGAGCCACACTCGTGAGAGAAAAAAATAAAAAATAAATAAATAAAAACTACTAAGAAGAAAGTAAATAGATATTCTAGATTGTTATATGCAAAAAGATTATTTAGGTGAACTTTTTTTTGTGTCAGGGTCACTNTGTCATAGTGAGGAATTTTTAAATGGTGTGGGTTTTTGAGCCATGTTTCTGAAAGAAGGGCTATGCCAATGTTTCCCCCCATTAGGTTCATCTCCAAAAAACTTAGGTTAGCAGGTAAGGATCGAATGTTCCACTGTAAAATTCTAATAAAATTTAAATAATTACATTTATTATCTTGGACCATGTTGCATAAGTAACATTATGTTAAGTATATGGAAGAAGGGAATTGTTTATTTTTAAAAGTAGTCTGTTTCAGATCCACTGTTGGCAATTTCAATTGATGCGTTAGATCGATACTCCTTATGCTGGTCTGCAACGACTTGCTGGTTATTTTCTACTATATTGTACAGTGCACGACCTATTTCGTCTACCATCTCTTTATTAGACATTGTATGAGAGCCTATGTTTTGTGCCAGTTTACTTAATATTTGGACATATTTTTCAGCTTCCGAGGATGCGTGTGGATTTATCGACGGCGTAGTCTGTTTGGACAAAATGGGTTTGGTTGTTTGGGTTAGGGGTTCACGGGTGGTTTGTGAATCTCTGTTTTTCACCGGTGTTGGGTTTCTGACAAATTGTTTCCTGAACTGTCGCCTAATTGGAGCGAGTTGGGAGCTTTGCAAGGAAGGGAAATCTTGATCTTTTGGATCATCCTGAATGTTGGCGAGAATGTCAAATTTATTCCTTGATGCTACCGCAGCATAGGAGTTTTCCCCGAATTTGATTTTGTTAGCTTCTACATTCCTTTTGTAGACTTCGCACTCCTTGCTACTTGCTAGATGATTTTTCCCGCACAGAATACCAACTAACTCAGGGTTCGTGTTCGGGCATTCTTTAACGTTATGCTCTTCACCACACTTCAAGCAACGCTGTTTACTTCTACATTGGGAAGCTATGTGGTTATGGCGCATACAGTTGCTACATTGTTTTACTGGGGGAATATATGGTTTTACTGGGCAATAGCTACCATAAATTGAAACAAACTCGGGAAGTTTTTGGCCTCGGAAACTAATCACGCATGTAGATAAAGGTGTTATTCTTACTTGGTCATTAATATATTCGGTCTTCCGTATTCTTTCCACCGATATGGGCTCTATCGTTGATTTCATAAAGTTAAGAATTTCGTCTGTAGGCAAATTGATATCAACGTGCCTAATAACTCCTTTCTTTTTAACTAAAAAGTCAGGGACGTATACAAAAAGATTTTCTTTCGCTAGCATTTCGCATTCTGTTAGATAGTTCGCAATTTCTTTATTTACGGTTGTTATTTTTATACGGTTTTTACCTGATGTTCGAATGTCTAATATTGAGTTTTTGTCTAATGATTGATCTTGGAATAACCATTTTCCAAATAGCATTGGGTGAACATTGCCTAGATTTTTTTCTGTGCTCTCTACAAACACGAAGAATGGGCCAGAGTCCTCTGAGCTAAATCTGTTGGCTGTGAGTCGGAGTCTTGTCTCTTGGCGGAATGCTTCCCTTTCAGCTAAAAATTCTGATTTTTCTTTAACGAAACTTTTGGAATAGTCATTCGACGGGGTACCTGTACATAATCGCTTATTTCCATTGGTAGTTGTTTTAATGACAGGGAAATGATTGAGCTTTATGATATCTTGAAAAGATATTGTTTCTTTTTCACCAATTATATTGCCTATAGAAATGTTGGTCCCTTTAACATTAGATTTTACAGGGAGAGCTTCCCCTCCCCCTGACTCCACACTTATAGTGGTCTTGGCTATAAAAATTGAAATGTTAAGCACCTTTCGAGCCACACTCGAGTGAGAAAAAATAAAAATAAATAAATAAAAACTGATAAGAATAAAAGAATTATCAAAGAATAAATAATAATAAAATCAATAAATAATATTTAAGAAAAAATGTATAAAATAACCAGTAAAGATAATAAATAAGAGTAATAATAAGAGTAAATAAAAATGAACTAATTTTTGAACGAAAAGAGGCCTGTTTACAATAATTCTTTCATGCTTTTTTTAATGTTTAACTAAATTAGTAAAGAAAATTTATTCCTTTTGGAAACCGAAAAAACTAAATATAGTATTTTTTCTACTTATCAATCGTAGAACACTCGATGAAGATACACACTAATCCCTGAGAGAAGCAAAGTACGTACGTCTATCCGGTTCGAGGTTCCGTTAACGACTGCTATCCTACTTAAAACCAGGAGAAATACACAATTAAGCCAATGGGCTTGTTGCATTTCTGAAAATGGCAAGGTGAACCTCGAAGGACCTCAAAGATTTTTTTTTTTGTAAACTTTTAATGCCAACAAAATTGTCTCATCTCACTGCAGACAAATTAAAAAACTAAAGTAGCTCAGATGGTCACTTTTTATTAATCCAATGAATGAAAGGTATATAATTATAGGAATTTCTCCAAATAGCACATTACCGTAAGGGTGTTTCAGTTAAGAAAATGGTTTTGTTGTCTCTTAATTATCATCTTTTCATCAGCAAATCATGTCATTCATGAGTATGAGCAAAGACGTGCCAACAACATACTACAATAATTACAATTATAAACTTAAATAATTCTGTTAAAGAGAGAGAGAGAGAGAGAGAGAGAGAGAGAGAGAGAGCGCGAGAGAGAGTGAGAGGGAGGGAGAGAGAGAAGATTGAGGGAGAAAAAGAGAGATAAATCGGGCCCTGACCAAATGAACTAAAATAGTAACCTTTCAAAACAGTTTAGTAAAAAAAAGATCACTGTGACATACGTTACTCTCTGCTATTTACAATAGATAAAACGATGTGCCTCCGACAGAATTGAGAAAAACATTCCTCTTCCTTTCGTGTCTCAGCCAGCTATGGCCAAAAACTCCGGTTGGGAGATTAGCTTAGCCTGACCCCCCCCCCAAAAAAAAAATATAATAGAGATGAAAGACTAATCATCAAAAATAAAGATTAAAACATAACATAAACACAAAAATACACCAGTGCACTTGATCCTCAACTTTCAAATATTTATTTCGAGCACTTTTACAGCTCGAAATCTCATGGGACCGGTTTCATTCTGTGTAAAAATATATAAAATAAAAGTAAAAAATATATATATACAAAATATGTATTTTTTGGTCGAAAAACTCTCGGTTCAGCTGGTAGAGTGGGCAAGATTCTTCTTCTTTTTTTTAAAAGGATGATTTCTGAGAAATGCACAAATAAAATCATTTATTGTAGATAAAGTGAATATTAACGGGCATAATTAGTTCAACCACTTAGTTTTGTAATTGCTTTGAAATAAATTTATATTTAACAAGCGTAAAGAATCAAATGACAAGTAATTATCAAAGGTCAGCGTATATCAGCCCTTTAGCCGTTCAGCGGCGTCTCTTCCTCAATCGGACTTGATAGATTTTGGGGCGGGAAACGAAAACTTTTCCCGTTACATATGCACAAACAGCTTTTAGGGCACATGGTAATTTACGATTAATCGTTAGTAATGGACTGGCACTTAAAATCTAAAATGTTTTAAATCAAAGTCCATAGGGTTGGGGGGGGGATTACACCGATTTCATTTCACTGATGATAAGAGCATCGTAAGAGGACGGATGGGGGGGAGACAATGGGATTTGTTGAATAATTCCGTGTCGGCGTCCACCGGAACTAATTGCCAATGGGATAACTCGTGTTAATATTTAACTGATGAACAAGTCAGGCCCACAGGAATATAACCGAAAATGGCCCACTGGCTATATAAGGTAAGTAATTAATACCCAAATTATCCTATGGCTCACTGATCTGGTGGACCGAAGCTCAATAAAGACAAGCTATCCGAACATTAGGCGGCATACAAAGAATACCTATACAGGTATTCTGTGCCTATTGTATAACAGGGGCAATGAAAACAAACCCGTCACTTGCACTAGAAACACTGATAAACCTACCACCAATGGAAATATGTATACAAGAATTGAGGAAAAGCTCATTTAGGCCCCAGAAACAATCCAACTGGATAGGAACTAAACACTTCGGGCACACAACAATAATAAATAAAATCAGATAGCCATTCTAAGAAATGGGGAATGACTTAATGATACCCAAATTTAGAAGGAAATCACATACAATGATATGGTATACAGATGGCTCCAAAACAAATAAAGGATCTCGATCAGGCGTTTTTTATACAAGCCAAAAACTTAAGTAATCAAATTCATTAGGAAAGAACAATTCGGTCCTTCAAGTTGAAATACATGCTATCAACGCTTGTGCCTTAGAAAATCTTAAAAGAAGTTACACTGGCAAAAATCCTCATAAGATCGGATAGCCAAAGAGCTATTAAAGCTATAACATGTAAAACATTCATATTAAAATTAGTCAGTGAATGTTTCCAAAATCTACAAAACCTCGGGGGACACAACGCCTGATGATATCTTATATATATGAATTTTGTGTAATGAAAAATAGACGAACTGGCCAAGGAGGATCTGCAAGACCATACCTGAACCTATTCTGAGGATAGCAAAAACAAACATAGAATCCTCTATCACAGAATGGATCCAAAAAAGACAAAAGGAGAAGTATAGAGATACTAGATATGTATTAGGGCTAGATACGTAAGCTTATACGAAAGCTACAAACCCTCACCAAGACCTTCAAACTAACCGCTACAGTTGATAGTGCTTAACTGAGTGGGGTAATAGGACAATTTACCGGTCACTGGCACATGAGAAAACACCTACACGATATGGATACTCGCGTGGGGACAGACCCAGTAAGTAACCCTGTGCCGGTTCAACACGATATTCAATGATGACCCCATTTGTAGGTTATGTAATGAGGAGAAAGAAACAGCCACTCATGTCATCTTCCAATGCGAAGGAACCACTGGAGACATACCTGTGATACAAAGAAAACCCAAAGAAAGGGATTATAGCAACGACCTAGTACTTCTTAAGAGAAAAGTCGATAGACTGAAATAAGGATCTAGGATAGTACAGTAAATTGGAAAGATTGCTTAGATTAAAAACCCAGCTTCGTTGATTCCGTCATCATCCTCATCATCAATTTATCTTTTAACCATCATAAGTTTTTCATATATCATTACACAATTTGCCTGAATCATAGAACCATAGGACATTATCTCTTAGAATAAAGGGCACAGTGTTAAGTCTTTCTGCTGTCTGTACACAACTCGGATATTCAATGATGACCCCATTTGTAGGTTATGCAATAAGCTGAAAGAAACAGCCACTGATATCATCTTTGAATGTGAAGCAACCGCTCAATAGAGACATAACCTGGGATAAAAAGACAACCCAGGGAAAGGAATTGAAGCAACGACAGTGAATGGCCTAGTACTTCTTAGAGGTAGGATTGAGTGGATTGTCGAAGTAAGAAACTAGGAAGGTACAATAAACCATAACGCTGCAGTTCTTGGAGAAAAAATCAACCAATTCCTAGTATCAATCGTCATCATTACTTATTGACGAATGACAGGACTGTAAACCGACTCGAACCACAAATCTTTATTCCCTGACAGATGGTAAATGATAAAATTTTACAGTTTTAAGATTATTTCAAGAGTTTCGAAGTATCAAACCGTCATGATGTTCGTCGGATGTTAGAGCCATTAAAATTTGCATATCTCAGCAAGCATCGTTGCTGCAATTGTCAACGAATTTCATATTTGAAAGAAGGTGTAAAACAAAAACCGTAAAATCTGTTGATTCAGACTTAGTTCAAGATTGTTTTACAACCTAAAATAGAAGATCTATGAGGTATAAAGCAGCGTATTTCCTTATAACTAATTTGGCTTCATTCCCCGATTCAGCAAGGTTTCATAGTTCTTATATGTTCACAGTTCCTGGTCGTGTGCGTGCGTTCCTGGATATAGCCGAGCTTTTGATTGGCACGTAGAAATCCACTATAAACTTCTTCGCTACCTACACACTCTTCATTACATTTTCTTGGAATTATATTTACCTGGCAGCTTGAGAGTGAGTGCGTCAACGAGAAACACGAATTGCAGACCCGGCGCTCACTGGGGAGCATTCTCGGTCCCGTCCCTTTTATACGGTTCACTTTCGTATGCATTCCATCACTGTAATGCGGATATCACAGAAATCCAACAATCTTCAAACTCGAATCCTATCCAAGCAACCCCCAACATTGAAAGAACATCTTAAGTTTATCAAAGAGTGTGGAGAAAAAGTCTTAACCTCAAAGAGGACTTACCAACTTCTCAAGTGAAAAACGTAGGACTATATCTAGATAGCAGACAGACGTGGAATCCCCACACGAGATACAGCAACAGAAGTGGACATCTGCGAAAACATTTATGACCAAAATCAGATTTGACCGTCAAAACTACAATTAATGCAAGACATTACCCCGACCCATTTGAACATACTGAGAAGAACTGTGCGGTATTACCAAGCCATCGAAAATACAGCGCATACGATCAAAGCTCCTCACTATGTCACTAACCTAAAACCTTTCTTCAACTAACTGATTTATTCCCGGTTCCAAAAGTTCCACGCCAAGATTTGAATGCATCCTACTGTCGAAAGGTTGTCTAATATAGAATATTGCCCATCTTGAAACTGGGTCACTTGAGAATTTTCTTCAGAATAAAAATATTCCTATCCAATCTCTATGACCTACTCAGCTGCTTGATAGTAGGAGTGTGAATTAGTTTTTGGAGACAAGACCTACCCAGCTTCCTACATAGGAGCACTCGTGGTCTATATAAAGTATTTATACTGCTGACCTACAGCGGTGGCCATGTAGTTAGGGCGTCCGCCTCCTATTGGCCACGCTTGCTGTCCTGGGTTCGAATCCCAAGGTATCCCATGGTTTAATTGTATTAATATGGAGAAAATATTGTAAAATGGTTGGACACCTCGTCCACGACACTCAACGTGTAGTTGGACATTAACCTCTCCTGTATGACAGTAATTACATTACCAAGCGATCACCAACATCAAAGAATACCTTGACTTTAACTATGCACAAAAAGTAGAAGAAAATGATGAATGAGGAAAAATAAACACAATGTGAAAAAAATTACTTGTTCTCAACAAGTTACCAACTCCTACTCAAGACAGACAGGACTACTTAGACAGCACAATGACCTGGAATCTAGACTAACTTAAAGCAAGATATTTATGACCGAAATCTGTTGTCAAAATGTAACTCACTTTTTGCTAGAAACTTCCACGACCGGTTTAGAACGGGGTAGAATTATGGGGTTCAGCAAAGCCATCATCACTATCCAGTGCATCCAATCCCCCCTCTCATAAATTGCCAACTTGCCTTACCATGTTTGTTTTGGGGACGAACTGATTCGTTCGCACAATGTTCCATAGCAAATCTGAATCCATCCTACCCTTTTGGCCAACTTCTCTAAACCTTCTCATCCCGAACAGATACCACAACTTAAACGACGATATCCTTGAAATCTCCTCGCCATTTAATCCCGTACGTACTGAATTACACATGGTTCAATTTTTGATTCGATATAAACGGAATAAATTGCTTTGCACGCCCCTTTTCCTCCTAGGACTTGCGTTCCGTTGTTCCGGTTCATCATAGAAGCAAATAGATGCGGTAAAGAAGTCGAGGGCGTATTATTAGTTCGAGTGAAATGCGGTTTGTACAGACAATGGCTTTAATGGGCGCGGTTACACATCGTGGTTCTCGACAATTTCCTAACACTTCGCCGAAACGCATCTGCTATCAAAGAAAATAAGCGTGGTGAGATATTGTGGTCACTCGCTTAACCATGTTTTCTTTGTAGTATTTTTACTTTTGGCTTTTTAAACCTGTGTAAAAAAAGCCATAAATTTCCTAATATGAACATATTCTATTGGATATTGCAAAAATAAAACATCATTAGATTCACCAACCTAACAAGTTCAACACACAGACTTTCATGGACATATAATAAGAAATAAAGCCGACAAACTGAGCTGAGGTTACTGCCGGCCCACTGCGTGTTTCTACTTCTTTTCTGGTCTTGCACGCGTATTTTTCTACCTGCAGCCATTTAAGCGCCTCGAAGCGCCGACTCTCTCCTTTTATATGAAAACTAAGACGACATCTTAAAATGCCACCTCCCATTTGTACTTCAGTTGTCAACTACGTAATAGACATAAAACATACAATACATATACCTAACCACCCTAGACAAACATGGAGGTCTGGTCACATTCACTCCCCCAGAGTACTCGATATTCCTCGGGTCGGGGGTTAAACAACGCTTTTCTTTAACGCTAATAAATTACATTCATTCCAATAAATTAACATAAACACAACACCCGATAAAAACTTAGACGTCTAGCAAAATTCACTCTCCCCGAGTACTCGATATTCGTCGGGGTCCCCAGACTTACATGGGTTTACAGCAGTGGACTGTATAAAATTCAAAGATTCCAAAAGGTATTTGGCCCAATATAAATGAAATTAAAAGAAATCAAATTCAAATGTTGGGTGAATCACCTCAGACTCCTGGTCGACATCGGGCGAAGGTACAGGGGGCAGTAGGAAGGAGTCAAGGATGGATGGGAGTTCGAGGATGGATACCTATTACCTTCTATCCTTGAACCACGCGTCTGCGTCTCTTCCTCAGGAAGTCCACCCAACGGATTCTTTATTCGAGCTATGACCACACACGACTTAAACAAATTGCTCAAAAATGATTAGTGATATTGCCAATTTTGTAGTATTTACTTTCCCTAGCTTTTATTTTTATTTTATTTTCATTATAAATTGCATTAAAATTTATTAGAAATTATATTTTTTACTGAAGGAAAATTTAATTAAGGGTTTTTGAAAAATAATAACAAAATAAAAGGTTTTAATTGTATACTTTTGTTTATTGAACACAGTAAATTTTAAACAATAATACCGTGTATAGGGGGCTGAAATTACCTAGATGTCGGAAGCCCCAGTAAAAAAAAAAAAAAAATTCCGTGTATAATGTCCTCCAATCGCCAAAAGGAATAGCTTGTGTACAATTACATAATTTTAAATTTCACAGGACATTAATACTCCTATTTTGTGTAGAGATTAGTGACCGTTAATCGATAGTTATTCAGATATCGTGAGATGCGGTCGGGTGTGATGTAGGTTTCAGAAAAACATTTTCTTTATCGTGCCAACGTTTCGATCTTTTATTGAGATCATCTTCAGGGCCTGGGATTTACAAACAATGTTTACATTTAACAATTACATTTAGGATGTGGAAAAGTGAATTTAAACAATGCAAAATATATTTTATATTCAAACAAAGTATTTCTACTCACTCAAAGTATTTACACAGAAGACAAACACTTTGAGTGAGTAGAAATACTTTGTTTGATTATAAAATATATTTTGCCTTGCATAAATTCACTTTTCCACATCCTAAATGTAATTGTTAAATGTAAACATTGTTTGTAAATCCCAGGCCCTGAAGATGATCTCAATAACAGATCGAAACGTTGGCACGATAAAGAAAATGTTTTTCTGAAACCTACATCACACCCGACCGCATCTCACGATATCTGAATAAATACTCCTATTGTTTACACTTTAAAGAATCGGCCGCTTTTCTATGAAATGGAGATGATTTTAATTTCGATTTGAATAATTGTTTGAAGGACATCTTAGAAACAAAGTCGTCTAGTTTTAGGCTACTCGATCCGCAAGCCGTCTAGACAACGATACATTCTCAACGTTTTCCCTTCCGCTCACTGCTCATTGGACGTCAATTTTTTTGCGTTTGTTGTTGCTTACTCGTGCTTGTCTTTTATTTCAAATACGAAAAGTTAAGATGAGCGAAATTGTCGATTAGTTTGTTTTGAGCTTTGAGCCGGCTTTTGTAATATCGGTGTTAAATAAACAGCCGTGAGGACCATCTGGCGTAATTAGCCCCTGTGATGGGGGAGAGGTGGTTGGGCTGCGACGGGGACTAATTTCCCGAAATCCCCCCCCCCGGGAGTTGTGAAGATGGTTAGCAGGAAATGGCCAGCCGGTGAGGAGGGTATGGATCTGGACGTTTGACGAGAGATGAGTTGCTAAGCCTTAGATCGCCCCCATAAAAACTAGGAAGAGCAGTCAATCCTTAACGATGTCTCTAATCATGTAAGCCTGCTGTCATGTCCGTACTCTTCGTCAATACGGCTCCCTACTACGGTCAACAAAACCAAAGGACAAAAATCTAAATGATTTAATGCGCCCGATGTCGTCATTCTTGAGTAATAACTTGTTCAAGGTTTGCTAAAAACCTATGTTCCATTGGTAAATAAACGACAACTACAACATATGTACATTTTTCTTACCAATTTAAAAAGCTAGGATTTTTCTGTGAGGTTTTGTGTGTTGAATGAATGTATTTATTATCGGGAGTGTTGAGTATGTGCGGGTGACGGAATATCGAGTACCACATAGACCAAATAGGTTAGCTTTACAAGGCTCGGTTAGCTTTACAGTTACTGTATTAATACCCCAGTGATTAGCACCAGACTACCCAATTTTCAGCTCTAGATATGGTAAGAAAGGTTATAATCAGTATGACTCATCAGCATCAGAATGTTCGCTAGGCCTACTACGGGAGAGCGACTTTGTTTCATTCTCAAGAACAAAGTGAACAAGAAAATGAATTTTATTTTTGTTTTTCCAATTTAAACTGTTAAAAATCATGTTTTTTTATGTCTTTTAAAATATTATTTCAAAGATCGAAGAGTGGATTAATTGACTCATTTGCTTGTCTTTTTTGGTAACTAGCTAATAGTAAATTGGTCTGTCTAATCTGTATTTTTTTGGTGTTAGCTCCATTAAGGGAGGAGCCATTTTTCTGTAGGAAAGCTGATTTTTTCATTATTTTGATTTAAGTCTGTGTTCACCCAATGTATTTTAATTTTGATACACATTTCTATTTCAGGAGTGTCTATCGTTTCTGGTAAAGAAGCAAGCTCTAAAATTTACAATTTCCTAAAAATATATTTGACCTATTACAACCCATCTATTTTTGTTTTATTTTCCTTAGAATACATACTACTAATTAATATCTAAAATTTTCAAAAAATAGTGATTGTTCACAGCTTTTTTATACAAAAAATGTATTTCTCCGTTTCTGAGTGGTTACAAAACGAATTGATCACTAGGATTATTTGAGTATTATTCCAGTACGCAATGAAAAAAATAATCGTTTTAATACGAAGAAGGGGTTTGGGGAAAAGTGAACCTAAATCTGAAAAAATGCAACTTCTCAGGAAAAGCATTTTATACTAGAAAAAATTGTAGGTTCCCAGGAGTTTTTTAAAATGAATTGCTTGAGATATTTATTTGCCTATTATTGCACTACAAAATTACAAAGTAAACGTTTCAGCATGATAAAGGGTTTTGGAGAAAAGTGTACCGGAATGGGAAAATACATTCCTCTTCTTTCCGTAAAAAAGTGAATTTCTCCGTTTCTCGGTCTTTTCTTACATATCAGTCTCCACGTTTATTCGACTATTATTGCACTACGAAAGGGAAACGTACTACTATCTAGGGAATAAAGGGTTTTGGAGAAAAGTGTGCCGAAAGTTGAAAAATCCAACTTTTCAGGAGAAGCGATTTTTCGATCGAGCTCTTTTATATTAAAAATAATTTCCCACTCCTACTTTTTTAAAATAAATTATGCACTACAATTATTTCCCTATTATTTCACTACAAAATGACAAAATAAAAAAATAACCGTTTAAATATGATGAACAGTTTTGAGCTTTCCAGAAGAAGCGATTTTCCGATAGAACTTTTATACCGAAAAATTCATTCTCGGCTGCTCAGTGTTCTACTAAAAACAATGGCTACAATTATTTGCCTCTTATTGCAGTACGATATGAACTAACAAACCGTTTGTAGAAAAAAAATTATTGGGGGGCGAAATGGCCGAAAGATTCGGCGTCCGAGTCGAATTTGCCCCGCTATTGATTTTGTGTTCGAATCATGGCATAATCCAAGAAATTTTAATTGACAACAATATTAATAAATCTTGTCCTCTTGCATGACATAAATTACTTTATTTTTTATTTCATAAACATTGTTCAGTATTCTGTATTTTAGGTATGCTTTGTTCTTCTTATATATCGTAAAAAACTTGGCACAACAATTACTTGGCCAACTTGATGTTACAAAAAATAATAATCTGTTTTGACCATTAAAAAAAATATTACGATCTTATATTGTAATAATAAAATATTATTTTATTTTTGACAAAATATCGATTTTGATTAAGCACTCCACAAATAGTGCAGTTTCTACATTATTTTAAATAAATCCGTGACAAAAGAATCATATGATTAATTCACTTAGCTTTATCCCGGTCCGTTTTCCGCCAAGGGCATCAAGAAACAGGATTCCTGACCGGCAACATCAGCCAAGTTCAACACGAATTATTTCCCTTCTACAATAATTGGCGTAGCAGCGCTTTCGCCATTTGACGGCTTCTAGCTTTATCACAACCATTATCAGATTCCCTTTCAGGATAACCGTTCAGAAATAAAACTCGCCACTTACGTTTTATATTTTAACCTGAGACACTCGCGTCGATAGGTTTTAACTATGGGATTTTATGCCTTGCTGACCATTTTTATTTTTATTTTACGGCAGCGCAACGGCCTTTTTATCAAGGCTTCCCGAGTTTCGTACTTAGCAACTCCTATTTTATATTCACATTTATGTAAAACAATGACGCCTATGGCCTAAATTCTGTAGAAGAGGTGATTGAACTATTGTACCTCTTTTGAAAACGTGGACTTAATTATTGTAATAATATGAGGTGTATAAAGTACCTTTACAGGCATTGAAGATGGGGAAACGCCAAAACGACCCTGTAGAATGCCACATAGGAAGACCAGAATGATCGATGGTGCCTAAGGACTCAGAAGGAAACAGTTTTACAAACTATTTAGCATGCTGAAATATTACAAAATTATGTATGACAGTAAAAGAAAGCGTGCCTCTTTGATTGCCAACGGGGAAATTTTTAGGCCCCTAAACACTACGCAATTCGCCCGTACGGTAGATTTGAAAAACCGTGTTATTCCAATGGTATGATAGCTTAAAAAAATACAGATTCCTCCGTACGGTAGATATGGAAAACCGTGAGATTCCAATGGTGTGGTAGCTTACAAGGAATACAGATTCGTCCGTACGAGGTATCTTGAAAACCGTGATATTCCCGTGTAATGGTAGATTACAAACACTTTAGATTAGTCGGTATGATACATCTAGTGAACTGTGACATTCCAATGGTATGGAGGGTTTCACATGTTTAAGATTTGTCAGCAGAGTATGTCTGGAGAACCGTGAGATTCCGACGGTCTAGTAGCCTTCAAACTCTACAGATTCGGCCGTACGAAGGATATGGAGAACCTTTACATTCCAATGGGACGGTAGCTTTCATAGATTTGGAGAACACTGATATTACAATTATATAGTAGCTTACAAAAGCCACAGATTCGTCCATACAGTACATCTGGAGAACCATAACATTCCAATGGTATGTAACCATTCAAACACGCAGATCGTACGTACGGGAGATGTTAACCGTGATATTTCAATGAAATTATAGCCTCGAAACGCTACAGATATGTCTGTGCGAGAGATCTTGAGAACGTTGATATTCCTTGGTATAGTAGGTATCAAATACTATAGATTCGTCTGTACGAGGGATCCAGAGTACCGTGACATTCCAATGGAACGGTAGCTTTCAATCGCAACAGATCCGTCGGTACGGTACACCTGATAATCCCTGACATTACAATTGTACCGTACCTATCAAAAGTCACAGATTCGTCCGTACGGTAGATGTGGATACCATAAATATTTCGATGGAATGGTCGCTTCCATACACTAGAGATTTGGCAATACGATCGATTTGGAGAACCTTTATATTTCAATGGTATGGTAACTTTCAAACACTGCAGATTCGGCCGTACGAGGGATCTGGAGAACCTTTATATTCCAATGGAACGGAAGCTTTCAAACATCACAGAATATGATAGGTTTCAAATATTACAGATTCGTCCGTACGGAAGATTAGAAGTGCTGTGATATTCTGATGGAATGGTAGCTTCCATAGATTTAGACAACCATGATATTTCCATTGTATGGCAGCTTTCAAACGCCCCGGATTCGTGTGTACAGTACATCTGGCGTACCGTGATATTCCAATTGCAGTACCTTGCATAGATTTGGAGTACCTTCATATTCCAATGGAATGGTAGATTCTACAGATTTGGACAACCGTGATATTCCAATGGTTTGGCAGCTTTCAAACCCCATAAATTTGTCCGTACCATCTGCAGAACCTTCACTGTCCAATGGTATGGTAACTTTCAAACACTCAGATTCCGCCATACGAGGGATCTGAAGAACCGTGATATCCTAATGGAATGGTAGCTTTCAATCACTACCGATTCGCCCGTAAGAATGATCTGGAGGACCGTCACATTTCTTGCTACGGTCACTATCAAACGTAAATAATTCGTCCGTACGAGAGATGTAGAAACTGTGACATTTGAATTGTTTGAAGCTTTCAAACTCGACAGATTAGTCCGTACTTAGGATCTGGAGAACCGTGATATCCTAATGGAATGGTAGCTTTCAAACACTGCAGATTCGGCCGAATGTAGATATGTAAAACCGTGAAATTGTGCTGATTTGAACATTTAATTTTATTTAAAGCTGCTTACAAATTGGTAGCAAAAGTTACTCGCGCGTTTCTTTTCTAACAGAATTTATGGGCACATTTTCTTTTCAATTGCTATTTTATCTTAGAGTAGTCAGATACCAGATTAATTAAGTTTTTACTTGAGATAAAAAGAAGTTAGTGTCCGAGTGGATCGAGGTCACGATAGCTCCAGTGGTAGAGCAGCGGCGTGTCAAGCCGAAGATCGTGGGTTCCAATCCCGCTCGTGCCATTGACTTTTTTATCAACTAAAAACCTTAATTAATTGTAATATATTAATTGGCCAAGCGGACCACGAAATTAGTGAATTTAATTTCCAAATTATATTATGTCAGTTTATAACCGCGAGGTAGAGAGTTGTACTAGGGATTACCCAATAATGTTTTCTTCAAACCGATAAATCAAAAGTGCAACCCGCATAAGGTAGATGATTCCTTTTCCACAGGTTCACAGGGCGTTTCGGTTGTTTCGTTGCGTATTGTACATGTCCGACAGAAACCAAGCAGTAGGGAATTGCGGTTTTAATATAAGAAGATGTTTGACGTTACGGTGTAACGTGTATTGAAATCATCTAAGTTGATTAAGACCGACAGTGCGATTATGTTTGCACTGTGATGAGCGGTTGTGGAGTTGTAGTAATGACGTAAAGAAGGGATTGCCTTGGGGTCGACCAAGAACTATTTGTATAAGTTTCGAGTAGGTGATGAAAGCTCTGAAACCCTTATATAATAACAGCCGGAGGAGGGAGTGATATTTAGGAGGCAACCCCACGTTGCCATGGCTTAGTGGCCTCACTCAGTAATTGATCCTTCAATGAATGCCTTTGCCAATATCTTAGATAATATCGGATGCTCTGAACACCTCGCACAATGGCCGGATTTACCACTGAATAGCTCGGGTGGAGAATTTAAACAGAACCCCTTTCCTATCTCTGGTAATTGCTATGGGAGGATTAGCAGCACCCACAATGTCCTTGTCGGGCCTAAGGCGATTTAAAACTACTTTTCTACCCATAGGAACAGAGACGGGACTGGTGAAATCCATCAGCGAACGCTCTTTTCTCTTTATCTATTATCAACTTAAAACCCTTGTGAAACCCTGCCCTCTCATCTCATTCCAATTTAATTCGAAATATTCGAACGATTGTCGGTTTTAATTGAAACCGGTGCTGAAATGGTCACAACCCCCTCGGACAACCTTTTCACTCCTTCCGAGATAGAATTAAAACACTGAAATATTTTATTTTCCTCTTGGCCTGTTTTCATATTTTTTCCATCATTCGGACTATAAATTATGATAAACTGTGCTGTATTTTTTAATGAATTTAGAAATTATACAACAAAAGAATATAACTTTCACTAATAATAAACTAAATAAACGAAAAAATATTTTTAACAACTAAAAATTTTCTAATTTGAATGCTAATGGTTTAAGCACAGATCAAAAGGAATTTAAGAGTGTACTCACTAAACCAATTAAATTCATTAATCGAAGTGCGTAGAGAGCTTTCTCGGGCCAGGCGTGACTCGTAACTGGCCTATCTGTTACATCGAGTCCAAAGTGGGTAAATAATGCCAACATTGAGGAGGATTGTCTCACACAGTGTATCACGTATTTGGTGGCCGGGTTTTTTGATGCAACAAAATCAGCTAGTTGCCAAAAAAACATTTTTCAGAAGTTCTTACTTAAGCAACTCTGGCTGATAATAACTACAAATAACAAGATCAGTATGGAAGGGCTGCCCCCAAGGGTCTGTGGGCCAGGTTTGGGAATATTAAATATTACTCAGTGATCGAGCTGCTATTTCCTAACTATATTGAAATTTGTTCATTTTCAGAAGACTTAATGCTTTCGGTTTCATCTAAATAGTTATTCAGATATCGTGAGATGCGGTCGGGTGTGATGTAGGTTTCAGAAAAACATTTTCTTTATCGTGCCAACGTTTCGATCTTTTATTGAGANAACGTTGGCACGATAAAGAAAATGTTTTTCTGAAACCTACATCACACCCGACCGCATCTCACGATATCTGAATAACTATCGATTAACGGTCACTAATCTCTACACATTTCATCTAAATCTTCATTAGAATTGGAAGTTGTCTGTAATGAATCATTGCCCCTAATTAATGACTGGACCAAGGAAAATAAAATTATTATTATATGGCGCAAGTTTAATGTTCTTTTTGTTAAGAGGAAAGGTGAGCTAGAAGAGATAAAAGTGTATTTGAACGGTGAAAAATTAGGACAAGTAAAGAACTCAATTATTTGGGTATGACTTTTAATTATAAATATACATTCAACAGCTTTATCAAAATAGTGTTAGAAAAGTTTGCAGATTATAAACTTTTTCTCACCTTCTGCCAACGTTTATTAGGGCCTTGCTTGTGAAGCTCTGAGGACTATCTACACATCCGCAGTTGAAACGATATTCATGGATGCTGCTCCTGTTTGGGGGGAAATCCTAACAAAGGAGTTTATTCAGAACAAGTTGAAGAGGGTTCAGAGACTGATGGCCTTACACATAATTAAAGATTTCAGAACAATATCATATGATACTTCAATAGTTGTAGCGAATAGGGATCCGATTCTATTGAAATGACACCAATTGATATACTTTTATAAATAAACAAACTGGGTACGGATGGTATAAAATTATACGATCAAATGATTGGACCTAGAAACTGGTTACATACAGGAATTGTATAGAGGTAGACCTTTGTGAGGATGACGTTCGGCAGTATGAGATATATACGGATGGAAGTAAAAGAAAAGAAGGGATTGGTTGTGCTTTTGTAGTGTATCAAGGATCAATTCTTGTAGAAAACAATAAATTTAAATTAGGTTTATGCTGCAGTAACAATCAAGCTGAACGGTTAGTAACGAAATGGCAGACGGATTGGCGAAGGAGACAGCTGCAGATGAAAATACAGTTATGAACTATAGGACAGATCCAAGTTCTTACTTGAAGAAGAAAATGAACGAGATGAGTGAAGAAATGGGAAGAGGAGTGGTATACTGGCACTAAACAGTTGATGAACTGCTCGAAACCCTGAACCGCTCAGGAATAAAATGTCAGGGATATGCAGATGACATAGTCCTGACAGCCAGGGGAAAATTCGAGGAAACCCTCTGCGATATAATCCAAGAGGGACTGAAAATCACAGAAGAATAGTGCAGGCTTGGGGATCAATCCAAACAAAACAACTATAGTCACTTTTACACGGAAAAGAAAGCTAGATCACATGAAAGTAATCAAACTNCTAACAAACTGCGGAGCTACACTAGCCCGCAGGAGGAAGTGTTTTGGGATGTACAATGTGACCATAGAAGAGCTTCAACCACTGAAACCGGGCCTATTAATCAAGTTTCTTGATGAAGTAGGACTCACCGATGTGCTTTAGACAGAGCACAGGGGATACAATAGCTCTTAAATGGCGCAGTATACCATACCCTGAAATATTACATCTACATCTACATCTAATCTACTGGCACTAAAGGAAAGGATACAAAGAAATACTTTCCGACAATACATTACAGGAAGAAGCTAGACAATGATGGTCTACAAGCTAAAAAGAGAACATGGAAGATAATTTAATAGCATTGCAAATTTACTGTTCACTTCATTTTGTTATATTTTCTTCTCTTGATTAATAATAATTTTGTATATATTCACATTATTTTCGTTAGTATGTTAATAATTTTAGTTTTAACATTTACCATCTGCGCCAAATTTTGTTATATTTGATTTTTATTTAAATAAATGTTATTACATTTGTACATTGCACACGTTATACTTTATGTGGCAGGTGTTAGTTTAGTAAATAAATTCTCTCATAATAGGGTTATGAGGGATAAAACATATATGATTAAACAATCAACGACGTACTTTCTAATAATAGGCTAATATATTACGAGTTACGAGGTTTACTCAGTTAGTTAAGCTAGGACACTAATTAGTGTATTTTACTAAAAATTAGGTATTGTATTTTTCAAAACTTATTTTCATAAAGACGTCGTGTCTTTCACATTAGCCAAGACTCAGGAGGGGTCAAAAATTTCAGTGGCTGTATAGGGATTCGAACCTAGAACCGCCTGGAGTGACAAAGAAGACGCGGACGGCATAACTACTTCGGTCCCCTATTACAATTCTTCCATTTACATTAATTTTCCCAACTTTATTTTAAAGTAATCAATAGCATAATTCACTTCACCACTTCCTAGGCCATTAAAACTCTTAGCGTTAAAGGGTTTATATCCCCTTTTTTATATTGTTTAATTATGTAAGATTATTTATGACATTAATAATATATTAACTGCTGCAATTTTTTTAATTGTTCTAGTACAATTGTACGTGTTTGAGTGAAAAAAGTCCTTCCCATTTGAGTAACTAAATCATTGAAACATCATTAACAGCATTTTGTTAACGGTATAAGAATAAAGAATGGCGTTGACCTCCAAGAATCTTTTTTATATTCCATAATTCCTTAACATAGTTGATTAAATCACCTGAATTATAGCACCTCGATTTTTCCTTTTTAAAATATTTCACAACTGGTGTTTTACGACTAATAGTTATTATTTGCATGATTAATTACGAGCCCATAATGAAGTGCAATTCATTTTTTATGCGAGACGGCAGAGATACCGACTAGGGATAAATTTAATCTTGAACGCGGGAGGAAAGATGGTTTTAGATGAATAGCTGCATAGAACCTGCGGTGGGTATATGCATATGTTTATTTATTATAATAAACTTCTCGGGTCAACGGTGAATCATGAACATCTAAGCAATATTACCTTCCCAGCGGGGAGGCCATACCTTGTATTCGCCTTTATAGAACTTATTGTTCATAATTTAATATAAGCACATCAAATAATTAAATAACGGAATTAATTAATTATTCTTAATCTTTAAACGAAGAAATAAAAGAGAGAGAAATGAAGAAATCGAAAATGAAACGAGTATGACATCATTTTATCGTTATCGATCCTTATCGCTTTGTTGATCTGGCATGCCTGTGTTGACAAAATGACTTTTTAGCCCACCATCCATGATGCCCAGTCCTAGGTCTTTTTGTCCATTTGAACCACTTTCGTTCAGAACCAGATAAACTTCTAAAGGAAGAGGATTTTCTAAAAGCAAGACAAAAAATTAGGCCGTAACTCCAATCTTACCAAGATAGACGACTTTTAATCGACGACCCAACACTGAATATGACGATATGCCGTCACGAAAATTAGACGAAAACAGTAATTATTGCCTTTCATTAGGGCTTGACGTTCCAGGAGTAAAACAACATTACCAATACTTTCTTGAAAAATAATCTTTAAAAAAGAATAAATGCTATGCCGGGATTCGAACCCAGAACCGCAGCCTACAAAAAACACGGACTTTTTTCGACTCGTAGTATAAACATAAACGCGTTTGTACCACAGACACTTAAGTTGGTGAAATTCCAACGAACACAGCTGGAATGGGAATAACAGAAATGACCATAAAGTGTCCTCAAAACTGGAGGACATATATATCTAACAATTTTTTTCACACTATTATTTTTTGTTACAGGTTTTCCTTGGAAAAGGCGATTATTAGAAGGGTGAGTCATTTTTTAGTCCTTTTACGCTACTACTATGGTAATAATTTTGACGTAGATTGTAAGATATGTCATAGTGTGTATTGATATTTGTAGGCACACATAAATGTTGACGTTATAATGTAATTTTTATTTTTGGATCCAAAAGTGAAACATTATGATCCAAATTTATGCGTCAGTTACAGCTAGAATTGTAAAGAGGAAACTTTAAATTAGTCCTCTTCTCATCTAGTGATAGTAATAAAACATGGAAATTCTATGGAATGTTGATTCTATGTTTTTATTAAGTAAATTGTATGAATATGGGCAATATGTTATTATATTTACAAAAAACCTATAATTTTTAGTGAAGAATTTAATGAAACTGCGGTTATTTGTCTGTTTATAAAAATCACTTGGTTGGCATAGATTTTTCACCCACCCTATAACCACGAGGGGGTTGAAATTGTGCAAGCGTTGGTAGCACGGTTGTCGTTGGGAGGAGTTTGTATGACTCTATTAATCATAGGGCGTTTATCCCGTGTTTACTCCTGGTTGAGTTCAGCAAGTCAGCCATTAGGTGGTATAATGTTGTTACACATCACGGATGTGTATTACACGTCGTGACATTCACACCATGACCCCCGCCCCCGCGGGGGAACCGACCGGAGATGTCCCCCTATAAATCCTCCCTTTAGAGACCCAAACGACCCCGTCTAATCAAACAAGGCTCAGTCTTGGTGACTTTCAGGATTATAGAGGATATGAGAGGGATGCGGGTTGTTTTGAGTTGGAAAATTTTTCAAGAGTCACTTCTGTCTAATTAGTGATATAAACGAGAGAAAACTCGATCCTTTTAATGTTTTACAATTAATTATCAAGAATGCTATTAATAGAAAGATTTTATAATTGATTTTTTTAAAACGATCATAATGCGAGGTCGGTCTTAAATATACTTATTTTAACGTAAACCTTATTAAACGAGATCAGAATTTCATGCGTTTTAATAAAAATTATATAATTATGATGGTTTGAAAGTAAATTGACCAAACACAGAAAACTCATTGATTTGTACCACAGACTATAAAGTAACACATATACGAACGTGATCGCAAGTATTTTTAGCTAATAAAAATCTTTTTAACATTGCATTAGAAACATAGTTATAATTTTATTGGAAAAGAGAAAAATTTATACCTAGTAAATCATGGCAAGTAAAAGGTAGACTAACATAAGTCAATTATTTTTCTACTCTTCATTCATGGTGTTTTAGACCTTTAGACCTTTTTGTCGATTTGGTCAGAACTGCTATACAACAAGTTTTTCATATTAAAACTGATTTGAACCCACATCGCTAGCGTTAATCGAAAATAAAAGACACAATAACAGAAGTCAATTATTCCTCTACTCCTCTCTTGTGGTGTCAAGTCAGTAGAACTTTTCGTCCACTTAAATTTGGGTCAGAACCACTACACAATAAGTTTTCCAAATTAATAACAAATAAAATCCTAAATAATGTGCCATTCGAACACAGACGTGCTAGCGTTAACCGAAAATAAAAGGCAGACGAACATAAATAATTAATTTCTTATTCTTAATTCATGGTGTCCAGTCAGTAGGTCTTTTTTGTGTCCATTTGGTCCAAACCACTATACAATACGTTTTCCAAATTAATAACATATCGAATTCCAAAAGATATGACGAGATTCAAACCCTGAACCGCTAACGTTGTGGAAGAAGTTATAGATTTGGAAAATAAGAAATGGAAAATCAGAAAAGAGTTGACTTGCGTCTTATGTACTAAGATAGACTTGCAGTTTCTTATGTATAAAGCAGTTATGCTTGCAACTATCGCCATTATATAGCAAAAGAATGGATTATTAGCAACTCCGTTGAATATTTAATTACAGATTAGAGCTTTTTCTTTATTAACAACACTTGGGTAGGAAAGTAATCAATGGGTGCTCTCATTTTAAGGAAAAAGGGAATGGCTCCCCACCACTCTGCCCTCTTTTTCCTTTTACACTTAGTCCTTTTATACTGGATATATAAAGGATCTGAGTATCAAAGGCTCTCGTCTTTGTTAGCTTATAATATCGGAAGGAAGGTTGCATTATAACGAGGGGGCGGGGGGTTGGCTATTGGCGGGGGTGTTGAGGGGTTTGAGAGAAAGAGATATCTGCCTCAAGGCAGGGAAATTAGTGTTCCAGAATCAAGACACACCCCTATAATAATCACACTCTTCTAAATTATCTGCTAGAAGGTAAAAGAAAGAAACGGATTTGGCGAAATTAAACATACTTCGATTTGTGTAAGACCATGACAGGTGGGAGAGAAATTATGGAGAATGGAGATTTCACCAATAGACAAAATGTCCAACGTATTTTACAAAGGTAATTTTATTTTAAGGGAATGAAACTAAAAATAAAACCTGCCAACAGTAAGTGATTCACCAATGAACACATTTCACGGAGAAAAATTATTTTCAGTGGTGAAAATTTTGTTGGATCTGTTAGATTTCGTTTTTATTTTCATTATCAACAGAAGTTACTAGTTTGGACATAAGGAGTGGAACTTTGCTGCGAAGTCAATATTTTCAGACAAATTGTAAACAGTTGATAACACGTCACTAAACTTAGTGTCCAGAACGAGCTCTGGAGTCTTTTTGCCAATCAGCTGATCAGATACCTCATCCGAAAGCAACAAATAAGCTCTCGATCCATCCTGACACTACTGCCCAAGCCAATTCTACATTTTTAACAAGGAGAAAAAAATTAATTCGGATCCGTATGAGATAAAGACCTCTTAAGAAGCACTATAGCATCAGATCCGCCTAACCGTATATTTAACTTTGATATTCGCCCAGAAACAAATCAGGACCGACGGACGTGCAACACTTATCTATTTTTCGTCTAATAAATGCGTATTGGTAAGGGCTCAATTACATTATGAGAAACTTGTGTCGGACATTGAGTCGTGATCTTCCAGCCTCCTCTTTCAAATTCTTCTCCTCAGCTCACAATACACAAAACATCCTCGCGCGTTTTAAGATATTAGTATTCAAGGCAGAGCTGTCTAATCGCTCCTTCCCACTAACGCTGGTTGATAACCGTTTCCTCGTGAAAGCAAGGATTTCCTAAACCGAAACCTATTGTGTTTTACCTGTTTATAAATCTACAACAGAAATCTGTGGATTAACAATCTGCTGTTGGTAACAGACAATATTTCTTTAGGCCCAAGTTTTATGGCCATTATTGGCATTTTGACCCGCTTTCACCGAGCTCTTCACTAACATTTATTTTAATTTTACTTATTTATTTTTATGGATTAAACAAACATTCAACCAGGGCGTGGAAATTACATTTCATGGCAACAAACGACATGACGATAGCCAAATAATACTATTTAACTTAAACTTTTGACTCCTGATTGTTTTAAGAGACTGCAACGAGACATCCAGCAAGTGGTAATAAAACTGACTTTGTAGTACAACCAGCAACATTAACGAAAGATACAAACACTGTCCAGGAGTAGTAAATCGATTTCTTCAATTATAACTCGGGGAAAACTACGTCCAAGACGTGACACAGAGACATTAGGTTTAGTTTGAAACAAATTGGCCGATAGGTTGGCAAAAGGCGGTTAAAAATAGGGAATTACGTCGGCCTACTTGCTCCTGCGGTCCGTTATGTCTCGCGGGGCCACCGGCCGTTAAAATATGCCCGGAGAAGAAAACAATTTTGCCAGTAACTACTGTTCTCACTAGATCGGATTCCTGTCTTGACCTGACATGCCTTCAAAAATTCTTAAACATGAAAACGTTTCACTGTTATTCCGACACAGAGAAGGGTTTTATANTATATGATAATGGCATCGCCGTATTTTGTTGGAATTTTGTACAAACCCGTAAGCGTTCAACTCGTAAGCGAATCCTTCATTTAAATCGTTAATTTTTGCACTCCATTTTCGAACAGTGATTTGGTTGAGAGCACGCACGAGTTTTATCGAGTCCATCTGTGTAAAATTATGGTAAGCCAACGTTTGTACTAAATAAATAAAGTTATGTAACCTTGTGTTATCTGCTCTACCTCCTTCAGCCAACGCCTACGACGAAATGAAGTCGGTTTAATCGATTACGCAATATATTATCAAATGCAGAGTAACATGTTCGTGCTTGTCTAATCCCTGTTGTGTTGAGGTTGAAGATTGAGGTTAAAATCCTTCATAACAATACGAAGAAAATAAAAGTGGTAAACAAACAAGCTGTCCAATACTTGTTGTGTGTGTGTGTGTGTGTGTGTGTGTGTGTGTGTGTGTGTGTGTGTGTGTGTGTAGTTTCTATAAAAATACTCTCCTAGGATTAAACAAGGTTAAAATCCATCATAACAATATCAATTTTTTTCTATTATACCCAATCTATTTATATTTGTTAAATATTTTTTTGTATTATTTTTCTTCGTATAGTATGTATCCGCCACCAGGGTTTTGTAAAAATAGTGATTCTTAATTTTTGGCAAAAATCTAAATTTGTGATAAAATTGTATCCCTTTTTTTGTCTACAAATTTTTTTTTTATTTCTCCTCTTCTCGTCATTGTTAAAACAAACTTTAGTTAGAATTTTTTTGCTATTGTTTTCTATAAAATAAAAAAATATTTTTTTTTAATATTATGAAGCAGTTTGCAGAAAAATGTACCGAAAAAAAGAACTTTCGTAACGATCGAGCCCAATTTACGTCATAAAAACGTTGTACAAAGATTCTTCTTGACGTAGGGGATGATTTAGTTTGGAAGGTGGTATTTGACACAGAATATGCATATAAGACAGAAAGCTTGAAACTCTGTATGCGATGACGAGGTGCAAGTTCATCAAGGCATGATGCATCGTAACACTTGATTCGCAACTTTCAAAACATTATTTCAGGAACTTCTAAAGCTCGCTGTATCGTTAACAGAGGTTTCGTCCTTTTGAAAAAGGTTATATTTTCAAATTAAAAAATATTTAAATAATGTAGCCCGTGGTTTGAAAAAAAATGCTGCTACCTTCTTCAAGGAAAATACAATTGTTCCATATGACAATATCATGGAAACTCCATTTAGAAATTCAGCAGAGTGAGAGAGGAAATCGATACACTTTATAAGAGACCAATGTTAGGCTGGACCGTTGTGGAGACTTAATTGGGTAACTACAATGGCACGCTTTGAGCTATGCAAATTTCCGACTTCATTATGTCGATGTTTGCGGTGGGGAAAACATATTAGCGTGTGGGTGAGCTCCTTTATAGACGGGGATTATTTGAATTGAAAAGTTGAGTCCGGCAAGGGCACATTAATCAAGGGCTCATGACGTGTCCCTTATCTCTCAATTGGTTTCCCATAAGCGCGAAGGGAGCATGCATTAACCCTGTGTAGTTTATAATGCCTATTAACGACGACAGAGTGCTCAGCACAGCCGCCTTTTGATGGATTAGCCTCGGCGGATCACTTTGTTTTACATTGTCCCGTTTCTACCTTTACAACACCCATTACTCTCCTCTAACCCCTCGGTTCCCTTTATTATATTTGAATACAACACTTTCCCGGCTTAGACAGATCAACCCCGTAGAAAAGGGGTTCATTCGTTTGCTTTTTCTCTTTGTAATTTTATAATCACGGATGGTTAAAATAATACGTGGGCTGAATCCAATCGCCCTTCCGTTTGACGAGTTTATTGCTGCCCACTTCCTTCAGCTACCGTCGTGTAAAATAGACGGACGACTCCATCATAGGTATAACTTGTCTTCAGTATGAAAAATTAAAATACCACAAAGAGTTTCACTAATCATAGGGTTAGATAATTGGAGGTCTTTCGGCAATGCTTGAAGGTTGTTCACACTATATGCTCTGCTTTAGAGGACGATATGCTCGGCTCTTTCATAGACATGACTGCAGTTACCCAACTTTTATAAACTAATCCGATCGCAGCTTTAGAGTAAGGTGCGTCAGAGAAGACCAACCGAAACATCGTCCCACAAGGGTGGATCCTTAGTACCACCCTGTACAATATACAACCTACGCGGATGATACCGCAATTTTTTCTTATAAAGCAACCACTTTATACCACCTCCCATCTCAGAAACCGTTCCCAAAGCGGTCCCCACTTTCAACCCATCCTAACCATACTGTTAAGCTCTTTATAACACCCTTTATACCTACCGTAAACCCCCGCTCTCCAAATCAGACATGAATACAAAAAGTTACTTCGACCTATATATATGGTCATACGAAGCACTGTGGTGCCACTAAGCCAACTCACATCAAACTTAACCAACCGTTCCAATCAAATGTTCTCAAAAGAATTGTCCAACCTTCTCTACCTTAACTTTCTATCCACAATGACCTTAACCTTCGTTCAAGCATCGATTTTATTTCTAAAAGTCTCCCTCCAATATTTCGACCTATCCTAATCTTACAGCTCATGCCCTGTTACCCCCCTCCCCAGAATTACCCAATTCCCAAAAAACCCCACATAAACCGATCTCTTCGGTCTTAATCTATCAAAAGATTGATGAGTTCATTGTGTAGTGTCCTGGTGTAGATTACAAAGAAGAAATATGTTAATATGTATAAGTCATGTACAGGATAAATAAATTATATCCCGGCTCCTTATATGTTTTCAGTTGTCTGTTTGTCAAAACTGACAAATGTATAGAAATGTTTTCCAAGGTTTTCTGTATAATAAATCAATTAAAGGCAGGACATTACACAGAAATACAATCCGATTAAGAAGAAATTCACGAGTTTCCTTAGTAACGGCCTGTTTTCTTTCTCCATTAATAAAAATGAGTCAATTTGTGTTCATTTTAAATCTCTTTTTGATGCCAAAAAAAATCAATACTTTTTAAACATGCAAACATGTATGAATGTACAATAATTGATAACGTATTAATAAATTATAACAGCTCTTTAATTAATTTTCTAATCTATGCTAAATCACACCGGCAAATTTTTCAAATGTGATTTTGTAATCGCCATTTATTTAGAACAAAGAAAAATATAATGTTCTGGTTTTCCTTTCCGTCCATATGGTTTAAAGTTTAACCCCGAGCTTTTACGACAAAAATAAATGAATAAATAAGAAGGCGGATGTATAAATAATCATAGAGTGGATGGATTTTTGATTATTTTTAAAATATTGGGTTGTCCGGAAAATAATGCAGGATTTTGGTATTAAACAAAAAAAAAGAAACTAGTTACTTTAAAGCAATGTTCTTTAATCAAAATANAATGAGTAATCCTGTAAACGTAAACAGAATATTTTATATAGATTTTTTTTAATGAAAACTTAAAATCCTGCATTATTTTCCGGACAACCCGATAAATGTATCATTTAATTAAAACAAGACGTCCTGTATGTATTGCTTTACACAGAGAGATAGAGTGGCCTTCTCTATCTAGGTAGTACGCGAGGGGGGGGGGGACGGGCTGATGTATTTCGGCCCGTTAGCCCCTCGCGTGCGGCGTACGACCCGACGCACAATGCGGGCCCGACCATTCGGAGTGGACAAGCGGAGAGCGTGGTTACCGACCCTGGGGGGGCCGGGACACCACTACACCAATGCTGCGGCGGTAACACCATTCCGTCGTATGCGGAGGTGCGTCAGCTCTTATCTTGAGAATCAAAACGTCCGATAAGGCCGAATAGGCCAGGTGCGGACGTTAAAGATCCTCTTGTCTTGTTGACGATGAGTAACCGGGAAGCAATGTATTGCTTTACATCAGGTAGTTGTGTATGTGTAAATATTAAATAAATAAATTTATATATATGTATGTATTTACATGTTCTTCCGACGCTAACAAGGGGGTATTAATTGAATTAACGGTTCCTCGATGCGAATCTGATTTATATTTATCCTCCTGAATAATATATCGGTTGAATCCGGATAAAATCTAATAAATTGCCCCGTTTTATAATATTGACATTATTACAGTTTGTCCTCCTGGCTAATTCTTGTCGGCTGGAGAAGATAAATACGATACCTAAGGTTCTGTTTTAATAGTCTATTAATTTAAAAGAAAAATATTTCATTTATTCATCTGTTTCTATCTGATCATCTACTGTTTTGCTTATCAAATAAATATTGTTTATATTAAAGAAATTTGATTGATTGAATAGGGTTAATATGCCCTAAGCGTACTCTTGTTACAAGGATTAACAATGAACTCTCGTTCAAATTCATCATCGTGAACCTTAAGAAAAAAACAAATTCCATTTTAAATTTATTGTCCCGTTAATTAAAACGGAATATTTTGGCAATACAAACTAGGTGTATTTTAGGTGAAAGGACAGTTGATTTGTCCCAAGCCACGTGGTCGCACACGTCTTTGTTATTTCTGTCCCCGCGACACATTTAGATTTCCCCAACGACAGGATATACTTATTGTCCGGCTTTAAGCCTCCCCCGGGAAGCGGTGATTGTTTCAATAATTCCTACACACGAGGATTTTGATTTGCATTTTTATTTGGGATCGGGAAAGTTCGCCAAACTAAAGAATCGCTCCTTTTTGAACCCGATCCAAAACCTTTGACAATAACTACAGATTCATAATTCATTCCCTTTAAGATCATTCCATATTCCCTTTTCAATAACATTTATAATCTATTCTAAAATAATTTATATTCAAAATTATTGGGTTGTCCGGAAAATAATGCAGGATTTTGGTATTAAACAAAAAAAAAGAAACTAGTTACTTTAAAGCAATGTTCTTTAATCANAATGAGTAATCCTGTAAACGTAAACAGAATATTTTATATAGATTTTTTTTAATGAAAACTTAAAATCCTGCATTATTTTCCGGACAACCCGATAACTTCAATACATTTTGTTCTTGATAACAATGATAATGGCTATTTTCTGCAACTTTCATCACGCAAATACTATCCAAAATGAATCCTGTAAATGCAATGAATTATAAATATTTCATAAATTTAACATATACATATGTTACATTCTAAATGACATTTAATAAAACGAAAGAGATTTTGCTTATAAACCAACACAAAATTTTTATATTAAAGGTTTGTTTCCATCTTTTGTTGTTTATCAAAATGCTAGAATGTGTCCTGAGATCTAAACGGCGAAGGGGAAAAACAAATTAGAAGACTGCTTGTTTGTGACCGGTGCATTAAACTATCGTTAATAATTGTACTATTCCAATTATTCTTTTTATCTAAGGTTTTTGGTTGAGTCGAAAAATTATTTGGAAAAAATAATATGGTCAATTACGACCACTAAGCAAATATGGTTTAATTGTACTATTGTTTGCGAATTAACATTAAGTAATTTAAAAAGTTACATTAAGTAAGTCAAAAAATTTACTGGGCGGTCTGTCAACTTAAATTTGTTGGGTGATCTAGAAGGCACATTGATCTAGACGCTACATTTGAAAAAAAGCTGAGAAGGCTATAATTTTTTATTTACTGACGACCAGTGAATGAGAGGTTAATAATTTTCATCCTGTATTGTCCATTATCGTCTTTAACAAAATGTATCAATTTAATGGTGATTACTTTAAATTATACAAATAATATAATTAGGAACGAACGTGTCGCAAGATCTAAAAGTCAACGATGTAAAACAATTTAAAAGGCCTCTTTTAAAAGATTTTCCAATGTAACACAAAAAATTTAAATAAGTAAAATTAGTCTTAAAAATTCATGTTTAAAATAAAATACCTTTAAAACGCTTTAATTTGTCCTTTATTGACCAGGGGTTTAAGCTATAATAATGATATTATTGTATATTAAGTAATCATTAAGTAATAAACAACCTTATTGGGTGGTCTGGCGGCTTAAACTTTTTGAGATATCAAGAAGGCATGTCGATGTAGACAGCACCGCTGAAAAACAACTGACAATTAGAAGGCAACAATTTGTCAGTTAGTGACCTATGAATTAAGCTACATTAATTATAAAATTTAGTGTTAATTAATATTGCATATCGAATTGTTAATGCAGCGGCTAAAATGTGTCAAGTCATCAAGGCAGGAGGTCGATCTAACCACCAGTGAAAAACAACCTAGAATGGTTTAATCAGTTAGAACCCAGTAACAAGTGAATCGGGTTTAAAGAATTTTGAATGTTACTTATTCAATGTTAATCATGTGACAAAACATATTATTTGGAAAGAAGTATCTTTTTTTAAACATCTAAAGAATAATCTATTGTGGATCATTAATTAATAAACTTTCCCTTCTAATCTAGAATCAGCTTTTAAAAATTTGGATCATCCTGTATTGTCCATGTTCTTCTTTAACAAACCTGATTAATGTTAATTGGCATGTCTCTTAAGTTCTAGATGGCATATCGATCTAGACAACACTGGTGAAAAATAACGTAAAAAGTTATAATTTGTCATGTAGTGACCGGTGAACTGTTGATTCAATTTTGAGAATTTTGTATCATCCATATATTGTTCATAACCTTCGTCATCAAAAAGGATTATTGTTATTACTTCAAATTACACAAATAATATAATTTTGAATGAATTTGTCTTAAGACCTAGATGGCATATGGATCAAGACCGTTACAGGTGAAAACCAACTAAAAAGGCTATAAGGGAGAAATAAATTTAACTGTAATGTATTATGAATTAACATTGTCGTATATTTTAAGTAAATGTAGACAAAGGATTGTCAAAAATTTAAATAATACATTTTTTATTTATTGACGTGCATGTTCAGATGTTAATTTTAAGGTTTGGATTTTTTTCGTTTTATTGATTACTTATATTTACTGTTTTAAAACCCTGTAATAAATAATTTTACACGAATGCCCTTTGTTTGAGTCAGCTGGAAGCTATATATTGATTACTTGAATTGGGTACAATTTTATTTAAAAAATGTCTAAGAATGAGGTACTTTTGGTCAGGCCTTTCTACTGGAGTGAAGAGGACACGGCCCGGAGACTAATTTTTAATATAGAGGCCGGAAGTATCTATTTTTGTGCCCACGCTCCTCTCATATTTATATACTAAGGGAGATGTGATAAATCAAAATATCTAATCTAATAAAATACGTTCTACTAAAACCCCGCTTCAGCAATATGTAAATTTCGATCTCCGCACCGAGGGTACATGACTGTTCTGTGTAAATTTAGCCGTTATCCCTAATACACCTGTGTTTAAGGCGTAAAATTCAAGAAGATATTAAGCAAATAAATTACCCCGTTGAAATAATACGATACTTTCCACCTTCCTTTTAACGACATAATTGAGATATGCACTTCAAACGGTTTCAGACCGAAAGAGTTAAAACCATTATTTACGACCCCACTGCCAAAGCAGCTGCTTTCATTAGCAACGCGAAATACGATAGTACATAAAACGTTTTTAGATAACTAACTGATACTGCAACATCATTGCAATTTTTTGTTCTTCGGGAAGAAACATGTTTTAATCGCTTGAGCAGCCGGTTTCGAAGTAAACGGTCGAAAAAAAAGAAGTCAAGGAAACGAAGGTAAATGAAAAGCAAACAAGGGAGAGCTGGATACTCTGTCTAGGTAAATAAATAAAAATCCTTTAAAGCCTTGCAACTCTCACAATCTAACACGAGTATCTCTTGGATCTCGCTTTTCACCTAATCTAGGTAAAATCTTGTTTGAAAAATCTCGGATATATCGAACTTACTGTATTGTCCAAATTATTTTTCAAGAAAATATAATAACGTTACTTATTGTATTACATAAATAATATAATTTGAAAGGAAGTCTTCATTTGAAAACAGCCAAAAACATCCAGACTTGGTCTAAAAATGTAGAATTCATAAAAATAATTTCCAAGTTCAGCTTTGTTGTTTGTTTTTTCATTAATACTAATGAATTTCCCCAAGCTCCACAGATCCTACATGGCAATACAATCATACGACATAATCATACCCTAAAGAAGTGTACGAAGAAATGCATTAAAGATATTTATTCTACATTACACAAATAACATAATTTGGACGGAATGGATCTTAAGATCTAGATGGTATATCGATCAAGACGCCATTGGTGAAAAACCTAAAAGGCCATAATTTGTCTGGTATTGATCATTGACCTATTAATCAAGTTTTAAGAAATTTCGATCAACCATATTATGCATAATCTTTTTTAACAAAATTAATTAATGCAATGACCTATTGATCAGGTTTTGCGCATTTTTGATATCCAGATGTAAAATAATCTTTTTCAACAGAATGTATTAATTTTAATCATTTTACACAAACTTTACAATTAATATGGAATATGTTTTAAGACTTAGACAGCATCGATAAAAAAATTAGAACTTTATAACTTGCCATTTAGTGTCCAGTAACCAGTGAATAAGGTTTTAGAACTTTACATCTATGGCATGTTAGTTTTCGAATTAATGACAACGGATACATATTCCTCCTCAACGTCTCTCGTATTTTAGTTTTGCTCTTACCATGAAATCTACGGTCACTTATCTTAATAAGATTGCAAACTATTCACTTTTATTTGAAACGAGTGTACTGAAGAAAAATGTATGACACTGACCCTGTCTGTGCTTGTGGATTTCTGGTACCAATGAGAGATCAGTAAAATGTTTTCTCTCCGATCACTAGATCCAAAAAAGGCAACCTCCAATCCTATTCTGTTGCATAGGTAAATCTTAATGAACGATGAAAGAAGTTGAAGGCAACAACTATCTGAATTAGATTAAAAACTATATAATATATCCTTTTGCACATCCTTGTAGAAGGTACAATAAAGTGACGAAAGCTAGGCGAAGATTTAAAAATAAAAATGTCTTTCATTGTCCACCAACTAAGAGAACATTATTATTCATAGTTATGATGAAGCGGATATTATATAACTTACTTTTGCGATTCGGTCTTGTATTATTCTTCCCAGCTTCATGTTGTATGGTCGGGGAAGCGATTTGCGAATTTCCTTTTCGATGGAGCACAGCCGAAACGGAAATAATCTGAAACAGATCTTACTCCCTTGTAATATTCTCTCGTAGGCATCAAAAAGAAATACGATCCACTCTTCCCCATATGATTTAACGCAACTTAATCGACCGATACCTTCCATTCGAATCGTTAAGTCTCTTTTCACCCCTATTATCTTGAAATATCATTAGAAATGGGAGATCCACTTGGGTAGTTTTTTTATGTTTTATTTTACAATCCGAAATGGCCCTACATATCACTATTTCGGTAGTTTACTTCATTTTCAAATGCCATAGTTATTCCTGGGAGGAGGCCAATTCCCGCGCTCTCCCTCTTTCGAATGTCTTCGTAAAGTATCTTTCTTTTATTCCTTCTTTCTATTTTTCCAACGGCTCGTAAATTCATACCAATTTACAACACCGTCAGATTGTCACATCCGAAAAGTCTTCAAAATATATAATCTTATATTACTGTAGCCTGGAATTACAATCCTTGTTTTCTTGCGTGTTTCGACTAATGCTGTTAAGCCAGAGAAGATTTTATTGTTTTATTGAAAAATCTAAATTCCTTGTTGCCAGAAAACAACGAATTCTCGAAACAGAAAGAACCATTACACTTCACCAGTCAACCGATTCAGAAAATGTAAAATTGATATTTACAAAATCTGTTAATGTGCAAGGCTCGTTATTCGGTTTAAAAAATCTGCATAAATAGCGTACTGTGTATTTTTGTATTGTCTCAATTGAAAGGGTGTTTCAAAAATGATCAAAGTTTGTTAAATACGGTTTAACCCCCCCCCCACGGATTGACATGCCTTCACATTTCCTTATCTTCTCGGGGACTAGGACTTCTAAAAATAGACTAGTTCACTGTGTTTAAACTCGCACGGACTAACGGCGTCTTTTTCGATAAAGTTGAAGGTCGGTAAAAAAGTTGCTTTTCCTTTCACTTCAAACCCGGTATTGGATTTAAACTTTAAAAAATTCCAGTAACGAGAGTAACTAATCTGTTTGAGGGTCGATACTCCACCACACTCACGCCAATAAATACATTCAATCTCACAAGACAAAACGAAACGTATAACACTACAATAAACCAGTCCTTTCAAATAGGATGTCCAAATGCTGCCTTGTTCACGCACCCAAAAAATACATAATCGCTCTCTATAAGAAGCCAAGGAATGACACCGTTCGATGTGCAAGAGCAACCTTCCTCCACATGCCGGAAACGCGGACTTTGGTTCAGATTTAACTGTCGCTGTGCTATGCCTAGTAATTCGGTGATACTACATACTTCGATTCAGGACTTCCGAAACGTAAGAATCTGTATTAAAAAAATACAGAAAGCATAGGCAAAATGATCGTGTACAGCCGTTTAGCATGTGACCATAAAATCCAAATTAATTTATTTGTATTTAAAGTAAAAAATAAATAAAATAAAAAGTAAAACTAGGAATTTAAATAGAAAAGAATAAGTTTTCGGAATATGTTGTTACAACCGTCAGGGCTGAAATAAAAATCAAATAAAAGTTTCAATTTGAAAATTCAAATATATGTACATTATCATTTAAAAATTGCGAAGCATGCCAGCGGTTACACTAATAATGCTGATGATGATGTATACTAAGAAGTGTGGTTTTTGTTCCTTAAGCACTGCAGCCTTTTGGCTTATTGTACTTTCCTAGTTCCTTAGTTCAGTGCCTTAAATGCCATATACTTCGATTTGGATGAGATCGAAGTTTGAGAGCAGGCTGGACCAAACCGAATAATCGTGAATTTGGACGTGTCATTTTTCTTTTTAAGATAAGTCAGAGAGAAAATGACGCTTTGATATTTACTCTCCTTCACAATTTCGATGCTTTTGCCCTGGAAGAACGAATGATCCCGAAGTGCCAGCCTTTCTCCCCTACGAAAAACCAAGATTTTTTTATTTAATTAAATTGACAGAATTGTTCCATAACAGAGCAATAAGTTTTCAATGGGACAATGTTCCTCTATAAGAGAGCAGAAGAACTAGCCAGGATTATCATCCATATAGGGGACACATTTAATTAAGAAATTAAATCAGTGAATACCGAATAGCGAAGTCTAGGCATCGAGGTTTATAAACAGGCAGAACAACAAGGGGCTGAAATCATATCCCCCTAAATCCGTACTTAACAGGGAAACATTGCGAGACCTTATTATTAATTTTAACAACGGATCCGGAAAGAACAAACAAAACTCCTAGCGTGTTGACGATTGTAGATGAGAAAGCGACGTTACAATCTTTTCAATACGTAGTCTTCATCTACAGAGTCAAAGGCCGCTTTATAGTCAACAAAAAACGCAAAGATTTTATTTCCCCTTTTTGAGGTTTCTGGGTTAATAATATAAAACAAGATATGGCAACTGTCGAATAAGCACTTGTAAAACCAGCTTCAAATTCGCTTAAAATATATTTTTCTCGGGCAGAATTCTGTCTGCGTTGAAGAAGGAACAGGCTACCAAACTAAAATGAGCCGGGATGTCGATGAAACCAAATGTCAAAAGCTATGAATAAGAAATAAATAAAAATATACCCTTTTAGCCTACTATATAATTAATTTCAAAACCGTATTTGAAAGAAAAAATGAATAGTCTATGTTAAGAAAAATAATTAAAATAGCATTAACATGCTCTTGATAATCGTGTAACTGTTAATAAACGCGATATGCTAGAAACGCAGGTTCGGCCGGCAATAACTTACGCCAAACGCTTCCCCCAACGGTCAATCGTAATTATAAAGAACGGGTTTGGCCAGCGGATTCTCAACACGACTTCCATGCAACGGTTCATCACAGCCTCTCTCCACCATCGCCCATACTAATTGTCCTTGTAAAACATTTCTAGCTAATGGATCCCAACATGACGCTTTTTGTTGCAGAATTTATTATTCAAAGCAAATAGCCTGGCAATTTTGTTGTTGTATGGAGGTAGGTATTAATAGCCAATTAAAACTTAAAGGAATCATTTTTTGTCAAGAGAGGTTCTACTTACATAGGTTCGATTATTTAGGCTGGAAAATTATCTTTGCTTATATTAACCATAAAAATTTACGACCAGATATTCAACTTTTTTCGAAGTAAAACTACTTAAATTTGGGTAGCATTTTTTGAAAATTTAACGTAGGCAGATAGAATCCATTGATGCTTTTTCTCGCTCCATGACAAAGTGAAAAATGTCTGAGGTAAAAAAGGGTTATTATATTATAATGTTCCCTCGTGTGCCAAAGATCCCCTAAACGACAACCTTGTTTATAGCTTAGCGATCCCAAAACGCATGGAACAAGTCATTCAGGTACAATGATTTCCTGCATTTGGGACAATTCTGGATGGCGGACATAAAAAGAGTTATGTATTCAAGAAGGAGGCGCCCACCTGATGTGCTCAGCTGTTTTTGACGCTTGTCCCACGCCGTGCAAAAATATCTTTGCATATATTTCACCCGATCCCGGCCAAGCTAAGCCTCACAACGGAAGCAGAACAGGGGAATGCTAAGGAAACGATTACTCTCAAAGACAGCCTCGTACTTTCGGACCGATTCACATTCATCCGTGATAAAGAGTCGCCTTTAAAAAAAAAAGTAAAAAAAATTAACCCTATCGTAGACGTCTCATAAAATCATTGTTTTATCTAGAATTACTATACACGTCTTGTTATTCCTGGCAAGCCTCAGTGCCATCTTGTATAAAATATTGAGTTTGTGGTTTTGTTTTGGACGAACAGAAATAAATGAGGAAAAATCGCCACAATGTAAAGATAGATTGACTCCAATAGTTCAATGGAAGGAAGAAATCTAAACTATAACTGGTATAAAAGATCTTCAAAACATCAAAAATGAAAATGGTTCAATAATAGTATAAATTTTAGTAATTTTGAAGTTTGGAAAAACTGAAGCGTTGGTGCAGTGTCCAGGAAAATTAAAAATATCATAAACTTCATTGCCTTTACAACAGTTTTATTGTAAAATATGTATTTAACAAAAAAACCTGAATACAATTTTTTGGAAAATTTAAAAATTTTAAAAAAACCTAAAATATTTCGCCTTCCAAACACCTGCGCTTGTTCTACGAACAATCACAAATTTCTTGACAACATTGAAACACCACCGATTTATTTGTTTTGTTCAAAGAAATTTTACAGACTTTTCGAACCCGTAAACTAGATAAAGGCATAAATTTGGCTTCCGTAAGAAAACAAAATAACCCTATTACATAAAACTGAATCTCATTTATAATAACGTAAAATTCCAACCTTCAAGCCCGAAAGCAGGAAAATTTAGTTTTCTTAAGGTTACAAAAACGTTGAAATTGGATTTAATCCAGAGGAGTTATGAATTTTTAAATGGAACACAGGACAAAAATATGACCCGGACTGATCCAGCCAAAAATGTCTATTTTTTGTTCGCTATAAAAATCGTATTTAAGGGCGTTTCTGTGTGCCTAAAGTGAATACGATTTTTTTTTCAAAAGGAATTTTTCGGGCTAATTTATTTAAAGAGTCTTTTGGATTTTGCAATGTTTTATATATAATAAAATATGTGAGGAGCTTGTGTAGATTTCATCCTTATTTTTCTCAAGTATAATAAAATAAAATTCAAACCTTTTTAAAAACACCTAAAGCGGCAAAGTAATCTTTTTAAAGGTGGAAAAATATCGAAATTGGATTAAATACAGAGAAATTATGCATTTTTTAATATTATTGGAACAACAAGAGGGAAACATTAGCCCCGCTAAAACTTTCCCCAAAATGTGTATTTTTCTTAGTTATAAAAATTCGTATTTAAGGCCGTATAAGGGTACTTAAAATGAATCCGAATTGTTGTTTTTTTTAAAGAAATTTTTTGGGGCTAATTTACTTAAAGCGACTTTTGGTTTTGGCAACTTTTATGTATCTAATCTAATTTAATACAGTTCTGTGTATATTGTAACCTTAAATGCGTGCACAACACAAGTTATTTATTCATTTTTTGCACCACAGAAAAACTGTACATTCAAAATTGGGGGAAAATCAGAAAAATAATTGTTTTCTTTAGCAAAAATCCTCCTTCCATTGACTAAGATTGTTCGAAAATCACAAAAATAGTGATAAAATTAAAACAATTCATTGGTCTTCAAGTAATTGTAGGTACATATTCTAATTGCTTCCTTGAATGAACTTTGCTTCCTTAAATAAATTATAATTGGAGATATAAAATAAAACGTTTGAAAAGGTTTTATTGATTTAATCCTTACTTTTCTCACGTATAATTTCACACAATTTAACCTTTTTTGAAAAAGGACGAAAGCAGGAGAACGTATCATTCTAAAAGATGTATAAAACATGGAAATTGGATTAAAATTAGTGGAGTTATAATAGTTTTAAGTGGAAAAACCGGACACGGGAGAAAAAAATTGCTCTCCGCTAATGTAGCCCCAAATGTTTATTTTGTTCTATAAAAATTCGTATTTAAGATCATTTAAGGATGCATAAAATGAATCATAATTGTTTTCGTTGTTTTTTAAAATATTTTTAGGCTGAGTTACGTAAATCTTCTTTTGTTTTTTGCAACTTTTTGTACATTCTATAAAATTTAATACAATTCTGCATATATAATAAGTTTCAATGAAATATATACACAACAAAAGTTTCTTTTTCTGTTACATTTTCTGCACCACAAAAAAACTAATACAATTTTTTGTGAAATTAAAACAAATTTTTTCCCTCAAGTAAATCGCCATCCAAACCTTAGATTTTTTCGAAAAGCACAAAACTACTGATAAAATTTTAACTATTGGGTTGTCCGGAAAATAATGCAGGATTTTAAGTTTTCATTAAAAAAAATCTATATAAAATATTCTGTTTACGTTTACAGGATTACTCATTTGTATGAATGTCAACACTTATTAATCCTCTTCCAAATGATATTGTTTGTTTACCTCTGTAGCATTCCGCTACTTG
>NW_019392671.1:1227275-1284444 GCF_000648675.2 Cimex lectularius | reverse complement strand
ATAGATATGTTGCTTTACTCTCTTGTCCAGATATTGGGATGTAAGACCGATGTAAGTTGCCGGACAGTTTAAACAGTTGATCTTGTAGATTACTTTATTTGTTATTGGTGTGGGATCTTTAATTTTGGAAAAAAGTGTTTGAATTGTTTTATAATTTTTGAAAGCTATTTTGAAGTTATCGGACAAGAGAAATGTGTTTAATTTGTGTGATAGGCCTTGGATAAATGGAAATGTATGCTGGTTTGTTTGTATTCGATAGATTTAATGTAGTATTATTAGTAATAGTGGATGGTGTTAGTGTTGAGTTGTAATTGTTGATTATTCTGTTAATTATGTGTTTAGGGTAGAGATTGTCATGGAGGATCTGTTTGTATATCTTTATGTTTTTGTGGTGGAAAGATTCATGGCTTAAGGTAATCATTCTGTGAAGTAACACTTTGGCCGTGTTTATTGTTGTATGAAGAGGATGGTGAGACGTAAAGTTCTGTGAATAATGTGTCCAGTGCTGAAATGTTGTATCTACGGGTGGTGGTTTGTGCGTTTATGATGTTGTTGGTTTTCTGTATGTTTGGATGTCGATTTTATTATTGGTTCTGTGAATGTTAAGTCCAAGAAATTAATGCTGTTGTTGTTTTCAGTTTCTATGGTGGATGTAATAAATGTTTGTGGGTATTGTGTTAAGGTCCCTCACTAGGTTTTCTGTGTAGAAGTTGTCTGTTATGGCTTTCGTTCCATCTCACTTTTCTAAAAGATATTTTAACCATTTCCTCATAATCGACTTTTTTATATCTTTTTACGCGTAAACTCCCCGAGACAAGTTTTCCTGAATGTCGAGTTGACTGAAATAATTGGTATCTGTTATTAGTATCAGCCTGGTTGGCTATCAGAAGCTGTCAGCCGGGTTGATTGATGCTTAGTGCCATTAACCCACCCTCTGCTCTTCCAAACAGCCTTAAAACTTTATTCTCAATTTACAACACGCCAAATTGGTACGGCCTCAAAAGAAAACCCATTCAACAGTTTTCAATTAGAGGAAAAAATTACTGAGAACACATCCGTCTCGGTTGAATTGAAACTCTACTATTTGCTTAATTGTTACTATCAATCCATTACAGTTCGTGGTCCGATTGACCAATTAACTTTTTTCAATTAATTAATCTTCTAAGTATTGGTTGAGATAAAAAAGTCAGTGTCACGAGCGGGATTCGAACCCACGATCTTCGGCTAAATACGCCGCTGCTCTACCACTTGAGAAGTCATGATAGCTCAAGTGGGTTGGAATCCCGCTCGTGACACTGACTTTTTTATCTCAATCAATTCCTTTCATAAAGATTAATTAATTGAAAAAAGTTACTATCAATTTTGATTTAAAAAACCGACATACTTTTACATATTTAAAGTGATTTAAAAACACACTCTATACATTATTAATATCATTTTTTACTTTGTTGTTATGACTTCTTTCTTAAACTTGTAGATCGAAGCTTTATGAATTAATCAACCAACCAGCTTCACTCCACAAGGTTGATTAGTAAAAGAACAAAAACCAACCAATTGGTATACTACCCACTACTACCCATTTTGGGAATTTTGTTAGATAAGCTCCTATGAAAGTAAAATAATTCCTGTCTTACAGGAGGGCTTCGTCCAACTTCCAGCTGGCTGTCGCAGAATAAACCACTTTATAGTATTAACTGCTCAAAAATGAATAGGAATATTCACAATTTTGTAGTATTTACGATCCATAGCATTTTTATTTTATTTTATTATAATAAAGTGTCGGGTAGCATCGGGTAGCGTCGAATGGCGTAGCATCGGGTAAGTGTGTTCCTAGCTTTATCATAGTGTGCGGACTTTCACAATTCGGCGCCGCGCCGCCCCACCGACCTAGTGTGCGCCCAGCTTTAAGCAGGGAACACACTTACCCGATGCTACGCCATGCGACGCTACCCGACGCCTTGCCACGTTTTGGTGGGATGTGCACATCTATCCAACGCGTACAGTTCACAGCGTTTATCACAATAATCACTATCACAATCGCAACGCATCTTTTGTTCTTAATGCACTATTTTGAGCGAAACCTTGTAATAACTTGTTAGTTAGATTTTATGAGCACAACGATCTAATAAATTGTTTGTTAAACTTAATTGTTTTAAATAAAGTTACTCCTAACCATCATAATTAAACAATGTTTATAAAAACTTATGCATTTTTGATCTCGTTTAATTTGGTTTACATTAAAATAACATGTTGTAATTAATATAACGACAAAATTACATGTACTTAGTTTGAAATAAACTACAAAAAATATGAGTGTCCTGTTCTGATGCTACCCGACATTACAAAATGGTGTAATTTTACGAGCAAAACTATGAAATAAATTGTTAATTAAATTTTATGAGCAAAACCGTGTAATAAATTGTTCCAATTTTAGTATATGTACCGCCGAAGCGAGTACAATAAATTGTTAGTTAAATTCATTATATCAAAAAATCGTATTCCGGTGTTTTGATTAATTTTCTACCAAACCATTAAAATTAATTTTTTAAATAAAAACTAATTAATTTTTAATCACAGTTAATTTGGTTTATATTAAAATAAGTATGTTGTAATTAATATAACGACAATAATACATGTAGTTTGAATAAAAATATGAGTGTCCGGTTCTTTTGTCTTCGACTGTACTCGATGCGACCCGACGAAAATCTGGACAGTGGGGATCGCAGAGCGTCGGGTAGGGTAGCGTGGCATACCATCGGGTAGATGTGCACGGGGGTAATACAACCTTATGGAAAATCGGAGTTTGGATTTGCGTCGGGTAGCGTCGCATGGCAAAACATCGGGTAAGTGTGTTCCCGGCTTTAGGTTGATGATGGATTGTGGTCTACGAATCGGTGAAATCATGTTTGAACCGGCACAGGGTCACTTACTGGGTCTCTACTCGCGGGACAGACCAAAACCCATCATCAATTTTGTTTCTTGAAAGAATAGATTTTAGAATGTTTTTTATTCCAGTTTGACGAAATTTTTATATTTTGTTTCCCTAAAATTCTGTTTAATGTCAATAACAGCTTTAAAAGAAAATATTGGTAAAACTTGACTAAATTATCATTTCATCTCATTTTTTACTTTTGTAATTTACTAACTTGTGTCATAAACAAGTATAAAAGAGCGTTATAAATAAATTAGATTGGGGAAAATATCAAACTTGTTACGTAAGGGAAAAGGGACGAGTTTATTGGCTTTTAGATTTAAGTGATGAGCGTTACGAACCGATTCGGGGTGGAACGAAACTCTCTTCTCGTCCTGTCTACACCTCAGGTCCGATAGTCCCCGGTATAAGCAAACATTTCAAGTAAGCTAATTATGAAAAAGAAGAAAAAACTAGGAGAGGAAAAAGTGTGAAGGATGCCATGATTGATTACCCCGGTTAAAGACCGGTTAATTTCGTCGTCCTTTTGTTTGTTGTCATTTTGTTTCCTTCCATTCTTAACGGGACTGGAAAAGTTAGTACGACTTGAAACGGGCCATGTCTAATCATAAAGAAAATAATTAAGGGACAGAAATGGGTTGGCAATTTCAATGTTACACAATAAGATTTATAGTTTTATCTACTAAAAAAATTGTGTTTTTTAAATTTTGAAAGAAAAAATAAATACTTTAAGTTGTATGCTAATTATGGAGGGGAGAGAGTTAATGAAATGTTGAGTGAACCTCCAGTTTTCTCAACCTAGAGAAAAATTAAATAATTTTTAGGATAAGCTGTCGATTCTTCTATTCTGAATTAGATTTACTTAAAAGAAAGAAAAAAAAATTAGCGAAAACAATGGTAATTCTGGTCAGTAAAAACATTAGGTATTGTAAAAATATCACTGTAACTCAGATTGCAAAAACACATTTCGCCATTGTTTTTAGTGAAAAAAGGATTTTTTTGTTTAACTTTTCCATTTTGTTTTCCAAAGCCCTTTATGCTTTTTTCTCCTGGGATCATTTAAAAATTAAAGTTTACGAAGAATTTTACGCCGGTATTTTATGCGGGTGAAAAACCTTGCACTCAATTAAATCCTCAAACTATTCTGCGATAAACGAAGGATATAAATATTTCAAAAGTCCTTTTAGTAAATAAAGTACAGCCAATAGCTATGTTTTAAGATTCCGAGCTTTAAAATCATTTTTGTGCATTGTATGTTTTATTTTTTTACCTTTCGGGACACTTTTCCCAAACATATTCATCATATTAAAACGAACGTTTTGTCATTTCGTAATAGGTAAAAAATTATAGTCTCTTAATCTTAATCTTTATACAGGGTGAATTGCTACTCGTGCTACAAACTTCTCCAGTAGATTCTTCACCCTAAAATGAACAAAAAAGTTCATATTGTCCATGGTCCGATTCTCAACCATTTCAGAGTAATTTCGCTTTTTATCGATTTTGAAAGATATCACGTCCTGGCGTCGGAAAATCGTGATATCTTTTAATCTAAACATTTCTCTTAAAATCTATAAGCACCGTTGAAATCCCCGTTAATTTTTAGAGAGAATCAAAATCATAATTCCATTGAAATTTTTTAATTTAATTTAATGCCCATTTAGTATGTAATGCTTAAGAAGTTTACAAACAGCTAGAAGGTCAAGGAAGAAAGACCCAAACGTTTTGCCACCTTCATCTTCTTATTGAAAAATTAACGGGGATTTCAACGGTGCTTATAGATTTTAAGAGAAATGTTTAGATTAAAAGATATCACGATTTTCCGACGCCAGGACGTGATATCTTTCAAAATCGATAAAAAGCGAAATTACTCTGAAATGGTTGAGAATCGGACCATGGTCAATATGAACTTTTTTGTTCATTTTAGGGTCAAGAATCTACTGGTGAAGTTTGTAGCACGAGTAGCAAGTCACTCTCAAACATTAGCAATCCTTGAACCACCATTTTTTCTCTTTTTGTCATCAACATCTTGGTCTCACAACCACTAAATAAGAAAATGACGAGTGCGTTGGAAGCGTTATTAAATCAGGTAGTTTTCCTCAAATTTGCTGCCTTCTGAGACTAAAATTAGAAACTCTGGATTACTTTATACACTTTCCGATTTACACAATTTTCCACTCTTTTTGTAGTTCTGGCTGAAATAAAACACAAAAAATTAGCCCAAACATTTTGCCACCGTCATCTTCTTATTGAAAAATTAACGGGAATTTCAACGGTGCTATTAGATTTTCAGAGAAATGTTTAGATTAAAAGATATCACGATTTTCCGACGCCAGGACGTGATATCTTTCAAAATCGATAAAAAGCGAAATTACTCTGAAATGGTTGAGAATCGGACCATGGACAATATGAACTTTTTTGTTCATTTTAGGGTGAAGAATCTACTGGAGAAGTTTGTAGCACGAGTAGCAATTCACCCTGTATATATTTAAAACGTTGCGTTCTTAATAAACCAGGTTTCAAAAATACAGCAGTTTTGGTACACGCTTATCTTAAAGGGGAAACGACCGTTTTTAACGAGAAAACTACTTATAATCCAAATATTTTAATATAAATTAAACCTTTTCTACACAGAATGAAACTGGATCCTATCTGATTCGGAGCTTTAGAAATGGTTCAATTTTTTTAAGTTGCAAATCAAGTGTTCTGGTGTAACTTGACTTGATGTATTAGCACCTCGCCGTCGCTTGCAGAATTTCAACAGTTTTATGTATATTGTGACAAAAACTACCTTCCAAACTATATAAAACCCCTATTACAAGAGGAATCTTTGTGTACCGTTTTTAAGACGTAATTCAGGCTGTACCGGGCTCGATCAGAAAATCGCATCTCCTGAAAGAGGTCCATTTTTCTCGAAAAGGTTTCATCATATTGAAACGATTCTTTTTTCTTTTACAGCAAACAATAGGCAAACAATCCTAAGTAAGGGGCATCGGTGGCCTCAACGGTTTAGGCGTTGACACGGTGCTCATCACTGTAATGTAAAGGTCCCGGGTTCGAATCCAGCAGCCCTGCATTCGTACCCGAAAAACATACAAATGGGCTTTTTTCAAAAACACCGGCACCCTGAGGGTTGATATGACCTATGCTCTTGCGAACCCTCGTTAAAAAAAAAAATATTTTGTAAAAAAATGATAGGCAAACAGCTGTAGCACCGAATTATATTTTTAAAAAACACCAATAGATTATACTGTATAAGAAAAGGTAACATATACTTACAATTTTAGTTTGATGCCAAAAAATTGAGAAACCTATATGGTCAATACTCTCAGCTACCAATACATAGCCATACGGAGAAAGATAAAATTAAAAAATATATTGGGCATAATAGACCACATAGTTTTAAAAAATGGAACCGTAATTGGATCAAAAAATGACTTTGCCTGAAAAATGTGTATAATTTCCAATGTAGTATAGTTTTACATACTTTTTAGAAGTTTCGTTTTTTTCGCTTTGTAGCACGATAATTAGAAAAAATTGTAGCGAGTGTTTTTTTTACACAACATCCAGAAGAGGAGAAATAATTTTTTCTATATAAAAAAAATAGTAACATTTTGTCTCAATTTTAGACAAAGTACCTATAAAAATATAAAAAGATTGATTATTATAGATATTGAAACAAATATTAACGAAAAATGTCAACCTTTTGGTCTTCTTTTTGGCCAACCAATTGACTTTGAAAAATTGCTAATATATGGACATATTTCAAAGTTTGATACTTATCACAAGGAATCCTTTTTAAAAGGAAATACGGATCACAATTGAAATGCATCGAGTTGTACTGGAGTTAAATAAACAAACAGAAAAATTAAAAAAACAGCTATTCGCCCGAAAAACGTTCCTTAAATAAATTTTTGAGTACTCCAAATAGGTTTTTTGTGTTATGCCTTGACTCAAAAATTCAGTTTTGCCCGCGGCAAAAGTTTTTTTGTTTGAAAGCGCTTGATATTTTTTTCATATTTAGAAACAAGTGTTTTTGGGTGTATTTTGTCTTGATTGACTTTCAACTCACCATCCCTTATGCTGTTTGAATGGTTTCTTTGTATATAGTATAAGCTGTGTTTAAAAGTACCTTCAGGAAAAAGAAATCGTCTATAAACTGCAAGAATTGGTTTGTAACTGTGCTATGGTGTAAATTGGCCGGCAATGGGAAAAATTCAAGCTCAATCAGTCGCTTCCCCTGAAAAGTATTTCACCTGTCGGTACATTTTTCTCCAAAACCCTTCATCATATTGAAACGACCTTTTTTGTTTCATTGAGCAATAAAAGGCAAACGGCCACAGCGGTTTAGAACATAACCGTGACGAAGAAATATCATTTTTCCCTATAGTAAAAATTAAACTAATAAATACTGTCATAAATTTAAATATTTACTAAACATTAATTCATTAGTCTAAAAAAATGTAACTAAAAATATGTTGACGAATACCGTGGAAGATAAAATATTAAAAAATTGTTTGAGATAAAGTAATACCGAAAAATGGCAACTTTTTGGCTTATCTTGGAACAACCAAATGGCCATGAAAAGTTACTAAAACGTAAAGTAAAAGTTTGATTAAACATACAGTACAGACTCTCGTTGAAAAATAAATGAGAATCAAACATAAATTGTATCAAGTAAAGTCCATCGGGAGAACATTGTTTTATTTTCACCTTCTCAATAATTAGTAACCCATTAAAAATCAAATCTAAAGCCTCCGGTACTTGGGCACTAGGACAAAATTCTTCGATTAAGTTATTACCTTTTGCTTCATGCTTTCTATGTCAACGGACTTGTGCAATAATTGTACAATTCATAGGAGACTAAAAAGCAAAGTTTTTCCGAATTTTCCGCACGCATCTCCCCGTCCAATTACCCAGGCGCGCAATTATTCCCGGCGGGACTTTTATTTTAATCCGGGACAATAAATCCCTGTTTTTAACGAATCGTGGAACTACCGATAGGTGAATGGGATGAGGCCACCCCAGGATAAGATAGATGCCTCTGGCGTCATTTCCGTTCTTAATATAGATACCACCGGCACAAAGACATTATATAGTAACATCCACTCGACTGGGCAGTCGCCCCGATAGATGAGACCATCGAATCATCTTTTAAACAATACTCTCTAAAGTCCTGAAGTACGTGGGAATGTCTCATTTGAGACGAGTCGGTCGGAAATCGTTACACAATCCTTTACGACTAACAGCTCTTATTTTGGATGAAAAGACGATAATTTCGAAATTGCAGTGATTTTCTCTAACAAAATTTACCCAATTCCACAACTTGCCTATAGACAATACGTAAATAAATAAAATACATTTTTCCTGTGCTTTTTTGTCTAATCCAAATAAGAAAACCTTTCAAAGCCATACATTCGCCGAGTTATATGGTTGATATAATTTATCGGATATTATGACATTATTTGTTTATTTATTAGAAAGTGGCCACGTGAACTATTTGTTTCTTATGTGTTTCATGCTTAAATATATGTATTGAAACTGAAGTAAGGGTTCCAGATTAATAAGACAAACTAAAGCCCATTTATCTTATAAAACGTAGAAATAACTTTAATCTTTAACAAAAACTACATCGAAATTGTAAACGAGTATAAGTATCTGGGTGTTTCCTTGTCTTCACGTCTGTCACTACTAGATCACATTAATAGAAAAGTATCTATCAAAACAAAACTGGCTCTGAACAGCAATTGGCAAGATTTCATCTCACAAGATATGATTCCCTGCCCACAAAATTGAAACTATTTATTCCGATATGCCGTTCGATCCTGTATTATGCTGCTCAAGTGGGGTAACGGAAGGTTTGAGCTGCTGGAAAAGATTCAACGCTTCTTCATAAGAAAGTCATTTGCCTTACCTACACCAACACCTAACTACATGTTATATATAGAAACCGAACTAGGCCAGTTGTATTTGTTTACATTGCAGCTCCATTTCAAATACATATTAAAAACAATTAAACTCCCAGATTATCGCTTGGCAAAAATAGTTGCCCTTAAAATCATTAATAGTGGTGTAATCTGATTTAGGGTGTGGAACGACCTCTAATGAGCTTTCATGTGAACTCTTTTCGCCACATAATGTAAACAATTGGCCCATTATTTAAAAAAAAAAACTTGTTAATTTAAAATTAAAATTTATTTCTGTACTCGAGGAAAGAGTCTCGTCTACTTCACGTTTCTTATTTTACAGACAGTTAGGTAGCAGCTCGGGTATATTTAGCTTAATTACAGATAATTCGCAAGGCTTGTCTTGGGGTGAACTTTGGCGGCCGGTGTCGTCTATGTAGTTCAGGTGTTAAGGTGGACATTGTTTATTTTTTGGCTGAATGCACTATTTTGTCAGAGATCCGCCGTTTACACTTAAATTAGTCTGTAATTGCAAAAGACCAGTTTAATGTTCTATTCAAGTATAAGTTTCGGAATTTAATTAAATATGCTCGACAGGCCTGCCACTAACGGCATGAATTAATGGTGGAATTCAATTTCTAATGATTCGTTTTTCCTTTATCTTCATTGCTTTCTTTAATTTTTTTCCTTATTAAGTAGTTCTTACTTTTTCCTTTAATTGTAAAATGAGGCACTATCACTTCTTTATAATATCTAGCAACCTTCGGCAGACGGATTTTCTTATTCTATGCTGTATAACTCTTTACTTTTCTTATTTAATTGTGCTTAATTGTTATGTACTATACAAATAATAAAGTTTATTATTTTTTTTTTTTTGCCGGCTATCTACTATATATGGCTATACACACCGTGCATTTTTTGACCACCGTTTCGCCACCCTGTCACACTCCACTTATTCCTTAACCTAACTAACCTAAGGTTTTGACAAGTGTGCGGAGTACTTGCTATTCCTCAGCAGAGCCCCGTCCACTCATACTTAACCACTTACGCTAATAAATACATTCACACTGGATGGGTTCAACGGATGACGTCGAGTCCTTCCCTCACATCTCTCTCTATATATATTAATTTACCTAAATCTAATTCGGTGGGTTGTGGGTACTCAATATTCCGTCACAGCATCACTCACGCGTACTTCATCATTCGCGCTTTACTTTGACCAGGAAAGGTCGAAAGCTTGGCACATAATAATTGAAATTGGTTTCTTCATCCAGACCATACCGACATCCAGATTACCCAAGGTATTGTCAAGTCGTTATTCTTTCCCAGATGTTAGAATTTTTGGATGCATTCACCGATTATTTTGAGTGTTAATGCTTGTAGGGCGGTTTCGCTGTCTATCGTATAAAGAATTTTTGTCATTGAATTCTTTTTTTTCTATAACAGTAGCATTGACTTGAGCTTCGAGAGTCAAAACGAAGGTGACCTGATCCAGTTCATTCAATGGTATTCTACATACTACATCATTTTTTCTTCGTCTTCCTATTGTTGTATCCCTGAAAATGTAGTTGTTTTTTTTTAATCTATTTTTATCTATCTATCTATTATTTTTATCTATCTTATGTGTATATTCTTTTCTGAGTCTTCTTATGCCTCAACTAAACAACTGTTGCCTTCCGATTCACCTAATTCACCTAAAAGGGGAATCGTTATCTTGTTCGTTGTTACCCTCCCACACGTGATAAATTAAAATAAATAGATATAATATTTACAGATTTTCATAATTCACATTCATACTAATTTACTAACCTATACTACAACTAAATTGGAGGTCGGAAGATTATCGTGATCTTGCGGCCTCCTGTCTTTCACACTAATAAATACGTTCAAACTGTATTTACAAGTTCCACTCACACACTAACCTATTCTAATCTAAATTGTTTGACGGGCCTGTGGAGTACTCGATATTCCTCGACAGCCACGTCCTTTCACGCATCACCTCTCACGCTAATAAATACATTCATTCTGGACAAGCCACTACACTTCGGAAGTATAGTACCAACGAAATGCCAATGACCCGTCCCTCACATCATACTACAAATATATAACATATCTATCTGTTTATGTATGTAATAAAAATGTAGTTTCTAACCAATTAAATTGTTTTGGGTGCCTGTGTACCCCATGCTTAGCAATGTCCTTTAAGGTGAGCGCATTAGGGATCCATTGAAATCGTGGAAAAATTGCAAATATAAAAACACATTTAACTTTTAAAAAAAAGTTTGCACTATTGGAAAATAAAATGACCGACTACCATAATGACAGTCAGGGGGAAAACAGATTTAACTCACCAAAGACATCGACACATGCACCCTACCCTTCTTGACCTTATAAAAGAGACTTGACTTCATAGAATCAGACACAAGATGAAGATGGCTAAATGACGAAAAGCATGACAGACCAACCCAGTTATAGACAGATTAAATTACATAAATATGTCCGACTGTCGTATTTCGCAGTATCAAATTGTCGGATGTTAAACACCAAGTATGGGTTGTGAGAATTGACATAACTGGGTTTAGAATTGGACGAACCAGTGTGACAAACATTTACAACTTATCGTTTTTTACAATTCATTCTTCTGGTGGAATATGGACTTTATATGGGTTCATAAAAGACAGGCATAGATTCAAATCAATCTCCGGACAGTTCAAAACACAGATTGTTTCTTCTCCAAAAGTACAGGAAAAGAGCAATACTATATCCTCCGTTCCAAATAGAGCGTATAATTAAGGACCGTCCGTTTTTGTTCTGGGCCGGTCGAAAAGGGATCAGTCTACGTCAGCCGAAACAAGAAAACTCGGGAGAAGGACCAAGAGAACTCATTATTTCCAAATAGAGGTAAGAAAAACAATCATTAGTCTATTTGTAACCGATCGGTTAGGGCATGTCCTAACTTCTCCCTGTTCGACTTAGTTAACGGGATTGAAATAAGACGTAACCGCCCATACCGGTTCCGTAAAATTAAACAAACCAAATTTTAAATTTGATCGAGTTCTGTAGAAGATACGTTTTTCTTTTTTTTCGATTATTTAAATGTGGCCTTGTAAAGAATTTAAAAAAATAAGATGGAATGTAGATGCTTTACGTTTTGCGATTTCGAACGACTAAACTTCAAAAACCTACAGCCTCCCCCGGGACTTCGTTCAGAAGCGCACGTGCCGAAGCCGCACATTTCGATTAATATCTAAACGAAGTCCCCTCTACCAATTCCTCCTAATGCCTGAATAATAACCAAACTATAAATCTTTACTTATATTTACACCCATATGAAGCCAATATGTGAAACTCTACAAGAACAGAAAATTAACTTTAAAGCTAATCTCATGAACAATGACAAAGTAAAAAATAACGTTGACAATTAAACTGAGTATAGGAAAATTACAGAACTCATGATCAGTTCAAAAAACATGGAGTGGCATCCATATGAAAATAAACAAACCAGGCCCGTAAGAGTCATGACCAGGAATTTGCACTCATCATATGATCCACTAGATATTGTAACTTACCTCCAAAACAAAGGTTTAAACATAATATCAGCTGTTAATAAAATAAGAAAGACGAATGAAAATTAAGACAACTCCGCTTCCTTTGTTCATGCTTAGTTTCGAAAATACCGAAGACATTAAAATAATCTTCGAAATAAAACATATATGCCATATGAAAGTCAAAAGTGAAGCCATCAGAAACAGCAAGATGATACCTTAGTGCAAAACTGCCAATGATATGTTCACACACAAAAATATTGTAATCACACTCCAATATGCGTGAAATGTGCTGGCGAACACCTAACTGCAAAATGCACCAAGTCGAATGAAGAAGCTCCAAAATGCCATAACTGTGCAGGTGACCATCCCCCAAATTACAGAGGATGCATGATTGCGAAAAATTACAAAAAAGAAAAAAATGCATAAAATCAACTAATAAAAGTGATTCTCTAGTAGGGGCTCCTCGGCGCAGTAGAATTAAAAAGGAGTAACCTTCGCTCAAGTAGCCCGTTCAGACATCCCAGAACAAAAAATATTACTGAACAGTCAGCAGCATATGGTGGAAATGATGGCCAACATAACCACCGCAATGAACAAACTTTCTGAGCGGCTAGAAAAACTAAAAGCAAAATTAGTTAAAAATGATGAGCCCACAAGATCTTAAAATAACAACTTGGAATGCCAATGGCATCCTAGGTAAAAGTAAGAAGTTGAAATATTCTTAAATACGCATAAAATTGATATTTGCTTTATATGTGACACGCACTTAACAAAACCGTCATTTTTGAAATTAAATGGGTTCAGAATATATTACACTATTCATCCTACAAACCTAACGGTGGTAGCGCTATCATCATAAAGGACAACATATGACACTTCGAAGAGAGTTCTCTACAAACTGATGAGATACAACTCACTGTGGTCGTACTTATCTCTGTCAAACAGAAAACAGCTGTTGGCGCTGCATATTGGCCGCCAAAGCACAATCTAAAGAGTTCAAACTACTTGTGACTACTAGAGTACCTAGGCGAAAGGTTCATAGTGGGGGAGATTTCAATGCTAACCATGTCGATTGGGGATCAAGATTGTCGAACACCTAAGGCCGCAAACTAAGGAAAGCTCGCAAGTGTGAATCTATCATTCTACAGGGAAACCAAGTTACTGGCCAACAGACTGCATCATAATAACTGATCTCTTAGACTTTTTTATTACCAAAAAAGTTTCTCTTAACTAACATAACAGAAAACTTTGATCTAAATTCTGATCACTCAGTAGTTGTACTGACGCTAAGTGACAGGATAATTTTAAAAAATGCAAGCCAACACTAGTTAACTTACCAACTAACTGGACTAGTTTTGCCTTAGACGTGATGCTAAAACAGTCCTTAGCGTACCTCTAAAAAGGGAAGAAGTATTAGATCATGAAGCGGAGATTTTAATCTCAATCATTCAGACTACCTCATGGTGAAATACTAGACAGACTATGCATAAAACATTAGGTTTCAACTACCTAAGGAAATTAAAGCACTGGGGAGTCTGAAAAGAAACGCTAAGAGAATATGGCAACTATCAGTAGACCAAAACATTCTTAACAATATGATCCAAAAAATTTAAAAACACAATTAAAAGACCAATCGCCCACATTCCTCCATTAAAAAAGAGGATGGTACATGAGCGAGAGACAGCAGAGAAAAAGCGGAATTTTTTGCGAATCACATTGCTGAAATTTTCAAATCAAATGGAAACCAGCTTACTAAAAGCAACAACCACTCCAAAGGAAGAAAATACGTATAAAGCAATCTACACCTAAAGAAATAGCACAAGAAATTAAAAATTTACGTTTTAAAAAGACTCCAGGATATGTCCTTATCACTGGAGAGATACTAAAAAAATTGCCGAAAAAGGAGATAGTTAATCTAACATACGTTGCCCCAATCAGACTAAATTATGATCAGAGTATCTGGAAATTTGCAGAAGGTAAATTGATTAAAAAACTGGGAAAATGGGCGAACGCGGTCAAATCATTTAAATTATTACTAAAAATAATAAAACCCATTGTAGAAAAAAAATCATCCCTGACCACCAATTTGGATTCCGAACATTCGACAATAGAAAAAATTCACTGAGTAACGGACGTAACAGAAAAATCTCTTGAAGAAAAACAAATTTGTTCTGCTATCTTCCGTGAAGTCTCATAAGTTTTTGACAAGTTCCTGCGTGAAGGACTCATAAATAAACTAAAAGGGATGCTACCAAAACAGTACGTAGATATTGTCAGTAATTACATAACAGACAGACATTTTAGAGATTTTTTAGGACAGTCTCGCCTCATTCAGCACGGGAATGTGGAAGCGATCAAACTCCTACGTAATCGGAACACCGTCAGAAGGTTAAAAAGAACAAAGCTATATGAACTAGTGTAGTTATAGATTTTGTGAATAGTGAAGTGTAAATGTTATTGTACCAATGGGTTTATAAGAAGTAAACATTTATTTATTCTATATGTATCATTGTAAAATTAATGATAGATCTACAATACCAGTTTTAATAAGTAAATTAAGTAAAAAACAAAAAACACTCAGTAAATGTTACATTATATTATGATACTAACAGATAAATGTCTGAGTTTGTTGAAATCTAGGCGAATCGACTTACATCACTGGTATCTGATAAAATACCTAAATACAATTATAAGTATAAAAGCCACAAACCCAATGGAAGAACCAGGTTTGGTATAGCAAATCCAAAATCTGAACAACTAAAACTTATTAGGGAAGTAAACTCGGTTTTGCGAGCTGAAAGGGGTGAATGCTGTCAAGCTACACAGCCAAATTGTAGATTTACTTATTTTGCTTGATCTGCCGCCTTTATAAAAATTGTTTTCCTACCATGGACCATAGGAAACGTCGGTACTCAACCCTTTGATGTGGTCTAATAGCGGCATCTATCGGTTACTCCCAATAATCCCCGACTATTACCGCTCGGCAATCACGTTTAGGCTTGGATCCCCGTTAGTCTCCCCCTCTGGGGATTTAAAGCCGAACCAGTCGTCCTATTCTTTATAATCGCTACCTGTAATTTGAATCTGAATAAGACAGTGGACGAGTTTGTACACGTTCGGCCTCGGCTCAATCCGCCTTTAATCTCCTAACAGGCTTAGCATTTTTTCCGAGATTCTGCTTCGTTTTTCCAAACAGGATTTACAATTTAATCGAGGCGTTTGTTCGCTCTGTCCTGAGTAGTTTTCACGGTCTGTTTTTACGTTGTGCACGTTTACAACCGGTAGGCCGACAATACTTTTTTTAAACCGTTCATGCCATCATTCATCATCTTAACAAATAAAAATGGCGCAAAGCTAACAAAAACAAGGTTTTGAGTTTTCCCTGCGACTTTGTACAAAAAAAAAGAAAAGATTTTTGATGAATGATCTCACATATTCAATGTCGTGGTTGATAAGAAAATAAATCATAAAAAGTTATCTCACTGAGAAGAAAATACCATTCACAATATCCCAAAGGTTTGAAAAATTGCAGACTACTTTGTGATGGGCTTGGTTTTTCGACCTAATCGAACTTCATTTCCGTCGGACGTATAAAACCCAAAGGTGTAAAGAGTTCGCGGACCGTCGGATATAAACTGGGTCTTTTCAAGAGGTACGAAACTTGCCCAGCGTCTCTTGAATTTCTGAGTTAATTTAGAAAGCCTGACATAGGGGTTAATAAAAAGAGCCCGAAAACTTGAAGGTTCGACAATAAAGAAGACTTTTAATCTCTTAAAGTTATCATCCTGTAAATGCACTTAGTACAAATGCTTATAAAAAAAATTACTAAACTAAACAGAGACTTTTTTTACTGAAATATAATTATTTTACCACAAATAACTCACTAGTACACCCACTGGCTAAAAACAAATGGCCTAAGAAACCTTTGAAGGAATGATTTATTCGGCGATCGTGAAATGTGGTCTGGTGTGACGTAGGTTTTTTGAAAAACATTTTCTTTATCATGCCAACGTTTCGATCTTTATTGAGATCATCTTCAGGGCTCAATAAAGATCGAAACGTTGGCATGATAATGAAAATGTTTTTCTAAAACCTACGTCACACCAGACAGCATGTCACGATCTCCGAATAACCTTTGAAGGAAGTTGACAAAGTCCAGTTTTGTATGTTGTATTTTCAATTTTATTTTTTAATATCCAGCAAAAATATTTTTGTGGTGTTCAGTATAAACGAAATAGAAAAGCATTATAAGAATGCATTTTAACACGCGTACCATACATTGTACATACACTTTATTTACCCCATTCTAAAAAAAACCCTTTGCCATCGTTTTTACTTCAAAAATCAAGTTTTGTTTAGATTTTCGATTCTGCTTAAATAAAAACAACTTATATCAACAAAAGTTTACATGTGGTATTTTTAATATTTTTTTTACATTAAATGTTTTGGGCGTTTGAATGTACCCTATCACCAGCATTTTATTATAATTTTTTTCCATTTTGCCGTTTGTTGTCTTTTAAAATGATGTCTTAAAAATCATATATAACGAAAAATTTAAAAAAAAAATTAATAATAATAAGATGCTGTTTATGGCTGTCAATCCCGAATGCCAAAGAATTTAATGTAACAATACAAAAAAAATAATAAAATAAAATAACATGGAAAAGTTAAAAAACACAAATTATAAATAAAAAATGGTGTAAGTTTTAAAAAAAATCCATGTTGCAAAATAAATAATTTACGTGATGATGCCCTTGGTTGATCGTAGAATAGTTTGAAGATCTAGTTGAGATCTTTTGTCACAAGTGCTATTTCCACCAGTTTGTATATTTATTTTTTAAATAGCCTTTAAAATTTTCCAGTAGACTTGAGTACTATAAACCGAATGGAATAGCATTATCCGAATGTATTTTAACGAATATAACATACAGGTGTCCAACATTCTATTTTACCTCCTGATGTTTAAAAACCCTACCTAAAACATTTGGCTTAAAAAAGTTTGCCATTGTTTTTAATTCAAAATTGAAGTTGTGTTTAGATTTCCATTTGGCTTAACACAAAATATTTTACGCAATGATATCCTTTGTAAGAATCGAAAGGCTCTAAATTTTCATTTTTATTTTTTCAATAATTCTAAAAATATTTCCAACCGGGTTGAGTAGTATAAATGGAAAGAATAACCATTAGACAATTGTATTGTAAAAACCATATAACATGCAGGGTAGGCCAACTACCTTCTAATTTCCCCTTGGTTAAACAAAAAATCTTCAAACTAAAGCCCTTTGTTTAAAAAACTTTGCCATTGTTTTTAAATCAAAAATGAAGTTTTGTTTAGATTTTTGATTCGGCTTAACACAGAATAATTTAGGCGATGATAGCCTTCGTTGATCGTACAATAGTTTGCGGATCTAATTGAGATCTTTTGTTATTTCCTCCGATTTGTAATTTTGTATTTTCATTTTTTTGTTTTAAATAGCCCTGAAAATGTTCCATTGAAATTGAGTAATAGAAACCAAAGGGAATAGATACGACTGTACTTTAATTTATATAACAAATAGGGGGTCAATTTACTATTTTACCCTCCGGTTTAAAAAAAAGCTACTCAAACTAAAAAAAAACTTGGTTGAAAATAACTTTGCCAGTGTTTTTAAATCTAAAATTAATTAAGATTTTCGATTTGTCTTTACATAAATTAATTTAGGTGACGATATCCGGCATTGATCGTGGAATACTTTACGCTTTAGTTGAGAATATTTGTCGTATCTGTTATTTCCTCCGGTTTGTTATTTTGAATTTATATTTTTATTTTTTAAATATCCCATAAAATATTCCATTGGGCTTCGATAGTATAAACAAAATAGAAAAGCTATACGAATAAATTTTAACGAATGTAACATACAGGGGGAGCTCCAACTCAACAGTTTACCCCCTGTTGAAAAAAAATAGCCCACCTTAGACCCTTGCCTTAAAAAAACTTCTCCATTGTTATGAATGAATTTTTGTTTAGATTTTCGATTTGGTTTAACACAAAATGATTGAAGTAATGATATCGTTCGTAAGAATAGAATAATATTCTATGACATAAAATCGTTCGGCACGGGCTAACTTGAGAACCCGCTGATCATTTATTGTTTGCCTTTGTAACGCGCATCAAAAATCTATATTAAACCCAGATAAGGAAATTGAAAACATCTCCCAAAAATAAATCACCAGTATTAATCATCCGGGACGAAATTGTCAAAGCGTAACAATCATATTGTTGAAATGAAGTGGGTTTCTAGGAGAATGGCTTAGCTATCGCCCTCGATTATGTCATAACTACTTTTTATCAGGGAATTTTCGTTCATTGCAGACTCGTGATAAACGGTGTAAGGTCTCTTCGCCTTCATCTTCCTAAGGAGAACGTCTTTTTTTCACGTCACATCCGCTCGCGCTTATACAAATCATTCTCTTCTCCTACCTGCACTTCTATTCCTGGGCCACACTGTAGATTTATCCTAGAAGGGAGCCGTAAATTTTGGCTACAGGCTCTCGACAACATTTTCCCTGCCAAAGAGCTTTGAAATATACCGAGAAAAAATAATTTAAATGTCAAATATTGCTGTTGTTCCTCACGTCCTAGTCAAATTGTAAGTATTACATCATCATTTTTTTAAAATCTCTGATTACTGATTTGTACTAGTGTTCTGATTAAATTATCTTGGGTAATAATTGCCGATTTTTTTTCCATCAATTATGTTTCATTCTACGGGTTGAAAAGTCGAGGATGGATCTATGATTGGTCATCAATGTCTCCTACAATCCTCGCCTCTCTACGACCTCCAAAGTGAATTATTCCAATTTACCGACCGTTTATGTTGTCAGGTAAAACCAGTGGTAAGGTTTTTTTCACGTCCAATCTTTACATTTTTATTGATTTGTTGCGTTTTGATTTGACTTGGGAATTAATGATTACACCACCATGGAGTATTTTTTGTTTGGCTGTAGTTTACGAACTTTTCTACTTTTATTCTTTACCCTATTGTCTTGGGTTGTCTTTGATCTAGTTATTTGTACAGCGATATAATGAAAAATATTTATAAATAACCATGTGGAATCAATCCTAGACTCTAGGTCATACAATAATTTTAATTTTATTATTATCGATCATTTTATCTAAATATACTGTCAAAAAATATACAGGATTATTGTGACAAACCTTTTAGGATGTTATTTTTCAAATCTTTATTAGTATTTTATTTATGATTATGACCAAGCGTAATGAGTGATCGCAACTATTAACCAAAATATTCTTGTTTTTCAGATATGATTGTCTATGTCACTCCTCGCAAACAGGATACTGTTAAGGTTAGTCGGTATACTTCTTATTCCAATTTTGTTGTACTAAGATTTATTTCATATTATACCTACTTCTTATTTGTATAATTACAATTTTTTATTTATTAACCTAGAAAAATGCCACTTTTTACACCGAATATAAAAATAAAATAAATTGTTTTGGCATAATTCAGTAGCCAAGGGCTCACAATAAAAGCGAAACTATAAAAAAGTGACAAAAACATTAAGAAGAGTTAAGCGGTTTACTAATGGGGAAGTTGGATTTTACACAAAAAACTGTTAAATCCATTGGCTCCTCGCCTTTCTTTTAGCTATCATGCTACCAGCCTCTCTCTGCCATATAATAAAGTATGAACATTTGTTTAAAACAAGTAAGTCCGGCTGCTGTCCCAAGTTACTTGGGGAATAAGCCTCTCCATTCGCGCTAATAAATTACATTCTCACTTTCCTAGAATACTCGATATTCTTCGAGGTGATTGGGGACGATGCCCCTTCTTTCACGCTCATAAATGTCATCCACAAACAATAAACTTCATCGGGCTATTACAGAATTGTCAATATTCCTCTGTTTAATTGGAAAAAAACCTATACTTTCATGCTAATAATGACATCTACATGCCCCAGAGAACTCAGTATTTTTTGGGGCAATTGAGGAAATAGTCTGTCCATTCACACTAATAAATGACATTCACACAACCCGCGTTCATTCACACTGCCCCAGATTACCCGATTTTTCTTTAGATAACTGGGGAAGAGGCCTCTCCTTTCATGCTAATAAATAAATTCACACACACCAGGCTTCATTTACACTGCCCTAATCCACTTAGTATATTTATCCAATACGTTATTCATCCGCCCTTTTCATTCAACCCAATAAATATAGTCATTTCTCTTCGAGGTTTCTGAATTATTCGCGCTAATCAATACATTCATTCCAATGTCCACAACGATCTACACTTTATAATCTGTTATTATTGACCATATTGATAAGTTTCCCACACAACGGGTACCAGGTTGGTCTCACCCCGGTTATGAGGCGCCCATGTGTGATCCTAATGTGACCTATGCGCAACCACCTGACCCAGCCTTTGAGACCCGGAGACCGTTGGCCTTTCTTCAACTTTAAATAATTTCGATGTATTTGTTTCGCTTCAGCGTATTCTTCATACATTATGAATTATTGACCTAATTGGCATTTGTTCTTTTCAGTAAATATATTAGAATTTATGCAAAAATCTTTAACTCTTTATTGTTTACATTGGCATAGACAAGAGATTTTCGTTCATGTGGAAAACACGAAAAACGATTCTATTATTTGCCTTGCTTTTATCTTCAATCCTTAATCACCTAAGGTCGTTCCTTTAACGTTGTCAAATTTGAAAATGGACGAATCCCACGGGCCAGGGAATATGCAAGGGAGCTTTTTTTTTACTTTCCAGGGCGTGTTAATGGCCCATTGTAACTCCAAGATCTTAGGTATATTTCGACAAAAATCATTACTTGAAGCCAATAACAAATACGCTTTAAATAAGAAACGGCGAGGAGAATGGACAAAAGGTAATACATTACGCCTGTCACCCCTCCCCGATAGTAATATTACAAAGTGTGAAACGCTTTAACACGGCTTTACAATCCTGACCTCTGCTAACCCACGAAGTTCACGTAATCAGATTTAAATCCTTACATTATTTTGAGATTTTTTATATTGTATTATTTAAAATTCTGCCCCGTCCGATATAAATTTCTGAATAGTCCGATCCTTCCAGACTTACGATCATTACCAACGAATTATTCTTAGAACATTCATAGAAAACAGAGAATAATTTTCTCTACTTAATATAAAACTATAAACTTTTTTACAATGTGTTGAGATTTTTTATATTGAATTATTTAAAATCCGTGCCCGTCGGATATCAGGCTTTGAAGAGCTCGATCATTCCAGACTTATAATTGTTATCAACGAATTATTGTTACGATATTCAGGAAACAGTCAGGAATTCATATTCTTTCTTCTTACTACAAAGTAATAATTTTTTAAAAATTAACTTGAACTTACTGCAGAGAGAAAATTGTTCAAACTTTTTCAATATTTCCAATATTTTCATAAGTTTATATTGAATTATCTGACTAAGTGTATTGTTATTAATTCACAACCCCTTTTGGACATAGCTCAAATTGACATATTTGTCGATATCAAATATCGTTGACCAGGTCCTGGGATCGTCGTTGTCCTCTCGTTTCCACGTAGCGCAAGCTTCTTAAAAGCTGATTTTGATTAAACAAACGGTCAATGTGCCTGTATTATTAATATTCCAGACGGCCACAAAAGCGTTTGTTTGTCTCGACGCAATATCTGGAACCGAAAAAAAAACCAAGGCTCTTCTTGCTGACCCAAAACTTCGTATCGCCAGGTCTGATTGAGCAGAAAGGATGAATAATGATGTCGACTGAGAAATTCTTGTTGATTAAAATTCTGTCTCCGAGGCTGAATGCCGGTTTGCAGACAACAATATTTTGCAGGTGTGCCCTTCCTAAAAACAGTACTCCGTTTAAAACAATTAACGGCAAAAATAAGTGGTTATTAACATTAAATTATTTTTCCGCATCGAGTACCAGGATTTAGGAACTCCTTAACTGATTTTTCAATACAAATTCTATTCAAAAATTTATATGTTTAACAGTCTAAGTTTTTTGTTTTTCATACGCTAATGAAAAGAAAGTAGACAAAGAAAAAGTTGCTCTTTATTTACAGCCGAGTGCATAGGTTGAATAAATGTTTTTTCCTAAGATTTGGTTTGAATTTGGTTTGGTAGGCTCAAATGCGCACATATGTGTACATAAAAACATGTGCCGAGTTGAGCTATTCGCGCTCGTAGTCCTCTGGCAATTCCTATTGCTATTTACAGTAAATTGCCTACAGAGAATCACCTACCGCGGGTGTTGGCAGTCCGGGGGCAGACCTCAGTCCTCAGCCACCGAGGTTGCGCTCGGGAAGTGGTGGCTAACTCATTGCAACAGTAGAACTTGGCGAACGAGTTGAAGAACTGTTTCACGCACCTTTTTTCCGATTCAGTCGGCTGGTCGAGGTAGTATGCCGCCATCGAGTGCAGAAAACTCCAAGTCGGTCGCCCGAGGCCTTCTCTAACGAAGGGACATGATATTTACCTTTTCCGGCGCCTTAGAACCCCGTACAGCACAGCTGAATAAAAGGGTATACAGGCAGTACTTTCTGAGATTAGGATATTCAAAATTTTATCTTCCCTTCAATACCTTATTGTGAAGATATGCATGGACTGTGATATATCCACATCGCCCGCAGATCTGAGGCTTGCCCCGTCACCCGTCAAAATCCTTAGTCATGCGAGTACTTATTCTTATATTCGTGACGGTCTAGTTGATGTGGCCCATTGTCCAGTGTCCGCTTTATTGACTCTTAGCTAGATAGGGATAAGATCGGAAGCCAGGCAGCTAATAGAGCATTAGCATGTAACAAAATCATATCAACACTATTAAATGAATGCATCCAAAATTTCCAAAACCTGGCCGAATACAATAACCTCATGATATATTCATTATATACCGGGACACAATGGAATTTTGGGTATCGAAAAAACAGACACACTGGCAAGACTTTATATATGCCCTGAACCTATACTTAGGATTTCAAAAACAAACACAAGAATCCTCCATCACAGTATTAAACCTAAAAAGGCAAAAGGAGAGGTGGATAAACTCTAGATCACAAGACACAATAAACTTGTGCTAAAACAACCCTCACAAAGTCTAGCAAACTCACTGCAGTGGCATCTAGCATCGTACATCTACACAACATGGACCTATTCGATAACGAGCCCATCTGTAGATTATGCAATGAAGGGGAAGAAACAGCCACCCATATCATCTACGAATGAGAAACACCTGCTCAATGGGACATAACCTGGGATACAAAGAAGACCCTGGGAATTGAATTGCAGCAACGATAGTCAAGGACCTAGTACTTAGAACGATCGAGTGGACTGCACTGAATTAAGGAACTAGGAAGGTGCAGTATGCCAGAAGGCTGCAGTGCTTGGAAACAAAACCCCTACCTCCTAGTACTCTTCATCATCAACATGTCTCTCTTAAAAAATCCATGTTCCGTTCTCCACATGACAGTTACTTGTATTTTTTAGAAGTGGAGCATTTGTTAAAGGGGGTAATTACTTACCAATGGTTAGTGCAAAGGACCATTATTTCTTTAATTCTTATATCGTAAGAGAGAGAGAGAGAGAGAGAGAGAGAGAGAGAGAGAGTGAGAGTGAGAGAGAGAGAGAGAGAGAGAGAGAGTGAGAGAGGGAATTCTCTCAAGTAAAAATAATAAAAAAATAAAAATAATGAAATATCTGTTACTCAATAAAAAAAAACAATAAAAATAATTTTAAAAAAATTGTTTCCTCCTTAAATGAACTTTAAAAAGTAAATAATGGCGAATAAAATAAGAGTTTATAAAACGACGCCAGCTAAAACGACTCATCGCTTGTAAGGTCACGCCCTCATTAGCCTCTGAAAAACGTTTTTAAATAGAAATACTTGTAATATTTAATCATAACATCCAACAGTTCTTTATGATGAAATAGGCTAGTGGTTCGTCCAGGCCACCTGACGTCTTTTCGAACCAGATTTAGAAAAATGGCCAAATGCACGAGCTCAACAGCCGCTGCCGGAGAAAAAGGTAAACAATAAATAGGGTGTATAATATGATAATTTTATCTAGAAAAGTTACGCCAGAATTGTGAATGAGAAGGTGGTGGGTGGGGGAGGTGTATATTTGGAATCTGTTGGAGCCCTGCCTGCCACTCAATGAAAACCCTTTCCCCGTTACCATTCAGGCCAACACCATTTCTTCCGAGCCTATTTGCCTATTTTGAAAGACAAGAACGTCTCCGTTTAATAAGAACGTTTATCTTTTCTGTTGTACACCAGATTCACATTGATGCGAATCAACACAATTTTAAATGCTTGTCTCGCTGAATAGGAACCTTATTTTTCTCGCTGACTGAGTGTAAACTTACAAATTGGATATGCGTTTTTCAAATGTAATATTATCAGAACTCATGAATTAATAACAGCGTTATTGCTTCGAGAAAGGTTCGTTTAACACCTGGCAGGAGCTTAATTGTTCTTTGCCATATTAATCTGCCAATTCTCGCAAGATTTGTCAGTCAAACGCATTTCAACTTCTTTGATTGGGTCTATGATTATTTTACTATGTTAAACGTTTTATAGATTCTGTAACAATAAGGAGAGAAGGATAAGGTTCTTAATGATGGTGTTATTTTAATATTTGGTGTGGAGGTTGTTTACTTTTGTCACTACAAAAACGTATTAAAATCAAACAAGCTGACCGAGTTACGTAAGAACAGAGATTTTACAAAAAAGTGTATACATTCTGAAATCCCTCCTTGAAATCTGTGGGTGAAGTAACGTGTAGTTTGATCGTTTTTGATTATTTTTATCTGCCTACAGTTACAGCTTTGGTCTGTCAGAAGCTTCGGTTTCACGCCATCTTCAGTGGTGCCACTATATTGTGGGGTACTATTCACAAGAAAAACATTTTTGTGCCATATGAAAAAAATATTCGAGTGCTCCCGGAGTGTAATTTTTTAAGTTCCAAACTGATAATATGTAAATTTGATTTGAAACCATTTTGCTTATTTTTGTTGTTCGCAAAAAAAAATCGTTTTACACTCTTTATTGAGTCGGTGAAATTTAGCCTCGTCATCTTGAATGCTACCACACTATTGTGGTGGATTCGCATGACAATTATGTATTTGTTTTAACACGGATATGTTTTAAGATTGATAAGAAAAATAATTCACGTCATCATTTAGTGAGGAAAAAGCCTTACCGGTAAGGGTGCATGCGCAATCAGTGCGTATAGTGAATATGCCCAGAGTGGAGACTGCAGATACGCAGTGAGTGCGGAGAATGGAAGGACGCATGCGCACGAATTGTGATTTTTCAATTTCATCTTTGTTAATTCGAATTCTAACCTATATGATTATTTTAGTCATTCGCATAAATAAAATATCTTAATTTCTCAAAGGTCAGATGTGACCAGTGTAATTTTTTTTCTTTTTGTACGATGGTTCCATAACTACAGTGGTCATATCAACCCTCAGGGTGCCGGTGTTTTTGAACGAAAAAATCCCATTTCTAAGTATTCGGGTTCGAATGCAGGGCCCCTGGATTCGAACCCTGGACCTTCACTTTGACGTAATGAGCTAAACCGTTGCGGCCACCTACACTCCTAAAATGAAAGTTTAATTGCAGTTGAAACACAAAACGTGATAAACCAAGTTCTATATTCAATAAAACAGTCCTAGTTGCGCCACAAATCGGAAAATGGAGCCCAAATACTCGCTGCTGTGCTTGAGCATAATTTTCATATTGGATCGTATCCCTACTCACACTCTATATGGAGCCTTCGGTTATGTGACAGTGCAGATAAGGTCTAGTAGTAGACGGTAGACAAACACCCGATCCCCATCGTATCACCCCCAAACCACAAAATGGATTCTCAAAAACATATGTTATTTTACTGTGGTGAAAATAGAATTGTGTTACTGCTAGGGTGGGGATTGTATATGCATCTATATATTTAAATGTCGTGAGAAGACTACTTTTCGTATTTCTAATTATTTGGGTAACTAATAAATAATTAATTGTGAAAAGATTATTGTATTAACTGCGTTGGACAATTAGAATGAGGATACGTAAATGTCGAAGCAATAAATTGCGTCTCTCCCTTGGATGCTTGAGAATTCCCCCGAAAGGATAGCTCAAAAAAGGCAAAATGATATAGCCGGAGGGTAGTAGGTGCCACGGAGAAGAAAGCACTCTGGGGAGGTTTGCAAAAGGTGGGTTTGCAAAAGGTGGGTTTTACAATAGGGCAGTCTCTGGTCTGTCAGTAGTTGATTGACACTGGTCAGTCACCGAGTCGGTTTCAGTGTAGAGTTTAGAGTTAGTCACTGGCCTGTGGCCAGTGATGAGTTTGAAGTTGGATTTTGAATGAGACAGATTGTTGGTTGCAAAACTGGAGACCAGTAGGCTAGACCTTTGTTAAATTTTTGTGGAGTGAGGGTGTCAGGCTTCAGCTTACATACTTCCTTTGTGGATTTAAGCAGTTAAACGTTGTTCTGATACGTGGAAACAGGATTCCTTTTTTTTATCGCTCTAATGCCAGATTCAAAAGAAAAGCCAAACCTGACGAATGATCGATTCTCCGCTCTCCGTCACTCTCTCTCTTTCACTCTCTCTCTTTCTTTTTTTCTTTCTTTCTCTGTCTATATCTCTTCCTATTTACTCGTCTCTTTCTCTATCTGTCTTTAACTCTCTTTATCTATCTATCTATCTATCTGTCTGTCCCTCCCTCTTTATTTACACTCTTAATTTAAACCTTTTGTCATTATAATACAAATCTCTCAAGATTCGTAAAACTTTAGACACTTTAAAATAATCAAATTAAATTACGCACACTGAACAAATGTTCACGAAAAATTAACATTTTAACAATTCATATATCATTCATATATCCTGCCCAGGCAGGAGTTCCCCAAGGTAGTATTCTTGGTCCAATCCCTAACATAATATATACTGCTAATATACCTAATCACATTTGCAGATGACACGGCAATCCTGTTCATCCAAAATGGACCCGTCCTTGCCTTTCGTTCCCTACACCTTACAATCCTTGAACCTTGGCTAAAAACGTGTAAGATAAAAATAAATGCCAGTACATTAATTTTACATTACAGCGACCAATCCTTCCTCCTCTGTTTCTCAACCGTGTTCCTTCCACGACAAACTGTGTTTGCACTTAGGACTATACATCGACAAACGCCTCACTTGGAATTCGCATATTATCGTAGATCTAAACGGCAAGTACTCAATAGACGATATAAACGTCTTTCTTATACAAGACTAATATCTACAACACAATACTCAAACCGACTTACTATAAGGAAATATGGGACTCAGCCAAAGCAACCAACACCTATCGAATTCAATCCTTCCAATTGAAAACGATCCATTTGCAAATGTTCCTTTCTATGTGTCTAATCGTACCCTTCACCATGACCTCAACATCCCTAATGTTTCCCACATCAAATCTAGATACAATAAATTTCACTCCTCCTTCACTGGTCGCCCCAATCCCTTACTAACCCAAATTTCCTCAACCACACTTCCCGGTACGCTACACAGTCGACTAAAACGCCGATGGCCTCGTGTTCTTAATTCGAGTGATAGCGAGTTAGGCTTACCAGTGACCTCTCCTCTCAGGACATTATAAGTCATTATATTCTCTATCAACATTGTATTTGCTTGCTGTTGTTAATTCTACAGTTTTAAATTTCAAGTGAAATGTGTAAAATATTTAGGGACATTTAAGGAAGAAACAGCTTCTTCTATTTTTTAATTTTTTTTAACTGAAGGAAAATTATAATTTACAGAATCCCCATTAGTAAATTCGCCCTAATAGAAAGCCGATGGGGACCAAAAACAAAATCACTAGGCCTCGTGATCAAAGCGTCCGATATTGATTGTTCCCCTCTTTTCATTAGGGACATGCATGTAGATCACGAGCATTATTGAAACAGTTGTCGGCTCCTCTTTGAACAATGATTCGGTTCCGGCCGAAAGGGGGGCATCTGTTTACCAATAAAAGAGACAGAGGAGAAACAAACAAGCTGTTACATCGGTTACACACCGCCCTCTTTCCTATCAATCCCTAAGTCATTCACGACCCTTTGCCCACATCGCAATCCCTAAATTGCCACTCTCAAAGCGGCTCGTTTTTCTCAAAAAGCATACCTGAAAAGATTCAAACAAAACGAGGAAATTATTAAAGGATACAGCACAGTAGTTACAACAACCTAAGTAGTTGATTCATCAAGCTAATTTGAAAATTGCCACAACCCATTGGAAAAAAACTTTTTCTGCCAAAAATGAATTTTCGTTTAGAGGTTTAACACCATGTAATAAAAATTCATTTAACATTTAAAAATAATTTAGGTAGGTAATTGTTTTGAGAAAATAAAGGGGTATACGGTTAAGTTGACATCTTGTGCACAGTTTGTTTGGTGAATAGGTGGGAACTACATATAAAATTGGACTAAAAAGTAACGATTGTCCGAAGTCTGTTTCTCAATTGTATTCGAGTCGAGGTATTTCACTTTTCAGGTTAATTCAGCCTTTCACTACTAAAGTTGCTGTATCTCAAAAAATATTAACGCTGCTGTAAATTTGCTCATATAGAGCACACTTTTACGAGTTTCCAAAGATCTTGATAGAAGTTTGTGTAAGATTTTCTTGGTTTTATAAAGTACAATCCCATAAAATGCTAGTTCTATTGTAAATTTGATTACACCAATAGCGTTGAAACCGTATTTCATTCATTTTTTTAAATTGTAACCTTAAGCATACAAAAGACAAACTCGCTTACAAGATAAACTTTTAAGAGTTTGCAAAGTTCTTGTCTAAAGTGTAAGTAAGATTTTCTTGGTTCTGAGAATACTGAAAGATTTGGCGCTTGCTGAAACAAACGAGTAATATAGAACACAATTAATTTTTCAAATAAGTTACAAAAGGAAAAATTCCTAACTGCTTTTCAACCTCAATTTCATTCCATCTTCCAAATTTCTTTTTATAGAAAAAGTTGGAAAATTAAATAAAATTTTTAATGAAAAGCAAAAAGTTACTTCGAAAGAAAATTTTTGTTTCATTTTAAAAATTAAACTCTTATATCATACCGATACTTCTAAACATGGCGGGCATAGTTTATAGCCCCCAATTAACCCTTTGTAGCTTCAAATTTGCCTTCTTTTTAATGAAATGAACTCTAATAAATTAAAATAAACCCTTTTTTAATTTGAAATTAATACTTTCTTTAAAGCATTACAAAATTTAGGAAACCGGAACGTTAAATATTTTTTTCATCATATACTACTATTACATACTATTATTCTTTTCATTTGATTTTTTTAAACTATAACATGGGTCCTTATTTAAAAAAACATTAAAACAATTATAATATAAATTTATAACAAGTTGTATAAAATTAAATATAAAACAAAATCTATTAATTCGAGTTTTTTAAATATAAAATAATTGGTCTATAAAATAGGTTCTTCTTAAATTATTTAAATTAACATTGAAAGTTATATAAAATTTCAAATATTCTAATAATTATAAAACGAATGATTCTGCTATTATTTTGACATTTTTTCATATAAAATACATGGTCTGTAAAGTTATCATTTTATTCTTTAAAATACTTTGAATTAATGGAATAATCATGTAGTTGACGTTTTTAAAAATAACTTAAATTTTATATAAGTTTTAATTTTTTAGTTATTCTTCATTTTTAAGATATTTATATATTAACGGTGGTGTAGAGTGGGATTATTCAAAGTAGAATTTTTGTGACAATTATTCAACTAAATGTTTTGTGATTTTCTTATTTGTTTTACACTCCGTTTGGGAGCGTTTTGCTCCTTTTTCACAGTGTCTGAAAATTACATTATAAGTAATTTGAATTTTTCTAGGGTCTTTATTGCCAAAAAAAGTTTGTTAGTTTATTATTTAGAACAAAATTTTTATGCTTACAGACGTTCTTTTTTTCAATTACTTATATATTTTTTCTTTTTAAACTTCTTCTTTCCTTTTTAAATCTTCTAGTTTGTTTTAAGTTTTCTCGTTTGAGAAGATAGTTTTTCCTCTTTTTTATAGAAAATTTTGTATAAAATACATTTTAGTTGAGACATTAAACAATTAGTATCATGATACGCCCTAATTAATGAGGGATTTGTCATGGTATTTTTCAGTGACAGTTTTTACTTGGCTCACTGAAAAAACTAAATTAAAAATCCATAATCACATTTCACACACAAATTTTGTTTCTGTCCTCGTCATTCCACGATTCAGCAATATTTCAGGGTTGTTGACACTAATTCCTCTAATTTAGAAAGCAGAGAATACTGCTCGGATGAATTCATAGTCATGAACTGGCACCCGGAAGTTCTCTTAAAACTAAAGCAGTCCCTAGTCACTCTTTATTAACAAATCCTAAAATATTATCTAACCGAACGTTGCTTCAGAGTGAGATTTGGCAACGAGTTTTCGGAAATCAGACCGATGCAGACCGGCGACCGACAAGGAAGCATTTCTTGGTCCCATCTTATATAACATTTTTACTGCTGACCTGCTGATACATCCTTACACCATCATTATAAACTGCGAAGACGATACTGCAACTTTATCTCTTAACGCTTTTTTGTAAAGCTAAGCCAAAGATGAATTGGACAACTATGAAGAATTGTAGGATCGAAAACAGACATGTTGGTAAAGAACAAACTAACTCCATCCAAAACAATACTTTGACCTACTGGAGCGGAACTGTGGGTACTACCAAGCCTTACGAATCGAAGTATTCTAGTCAAAAGTCCTAAGAAGAATTCTCCAAACTCCTTACTATGTTCCAAACCTCATTATCCACAATGAACTTAACATTCATTTAGTTAAAGAATAGCTTTCTCCCGCTTCCTCAAGTTTCAGTCCAATCTTTCAACCTATGCTAACCTTACTGTTTAAGCCCTCTCCACTACTTCTTATCCCAAAAACCTTCCACATCGCCTCAAATGATGGTGACCCCGAGACTTCCTAGCATTAACCCACCTGTTATTGAAAGTAAAGACTTCAACATAAAGCTGCAAGTTTATTTTGATTTGTTTCTCCACGTCTGCACGTCGAATAATTAAGATTTAAATTTCTCCGTAATGACGGGATTTCGTCGTACTTTATGAGCCGCCGTAAAACGACGTCCTCCGCCGGCCTTCAGAAGGTCTCACCGGCACGACCGTCATCGGAATCCCGATCGAGTCGGTTTACATTCTCGGACGGGTCGTCGCTGCCAGAAAACTCGGATCACGCTATAAGAGATGATCTGAGAATCGCTTTTCTTGAGGACGGGCCAAGAATAGCACACACAGGCAGACAAAAAATCCCGTTAATACACTCTTATTCAATCGTTGGGACAAATTAAAAAACAACATTCCTACCTTGGGGAGAGGCCACATCTTAGGCCTGATTCCGTATTTTTATCGCGGACCAAATTGTATTAAATACTTATTTTTTAATCATCAGTTTTATCTACATTGAAGTAGATTGATGAATCGACCAATTTTTGTTACGGGTAATCAGGATATTGGTTTAAATTGTGGGAAAAAATTACGTTAATCTTCAACCTATTTTAAGGCCGTAACCCCTACACATTTTATGTTATTTATGAGAGTCATTTGTTTATAATGTTTTGTAAGTTATGCACTCAAAGTAAAAAAATACAAACTTAAAAAAATATATTAAAAAAATAAATAAATAAACAAATTTAAAAAAATTAAAAACAGGACACTTGTATTGATTTATTTTCCATAGTAACTAGGTATAAATATTAATTGTTGAATTAAAACGTAAATGCAACGTTAATAACTTGTTGGTTATCTTCCTGTGTTACCAATCCTAATGCTAACCCTTTTACACTCTGTACGTTAAAAGTAAAGAAAATCAGTTCAATTTCGTCATTTTCAGATAACATGTCAAGTGATTTAATTGGTTTTTTAAATTGTTTTCTTTCATGAAACAATAAATTTAAGTAAATTTTTTTAAAGCACGGTTTTAAGTCGAGAAGATATCGCCCGTGGAGACCATTTGTCCAACACCGGACTTAGAGTCCGTTACATAGCCGTGGTGTGCCGCGCTCTTTAATCCACGATAGTCTGGAACCGAACAGCGATTTTGGGCCACCTGACAGCTCGATGGAAGAGAATTCGACCGCGATGTACCACGGTTGATGATCGTGCTCTAGCTCCTACTGCACTACGGCTTCCTTGATCAACTCCAAACGGTCCGTAATGTCTGGGTGAGCTAAGTCATCAGAAGCTTCTTGAGAATAGCCCATTTCTGGATTTCCTGTATCAGGCACTAATGGTGAGGCATCGAGTAGAAAAGCGACTATTCGCAAATCAGCATCAATGGGGGCTATTCTCTTCACAGTTTAGTATCGGTTTGGTTTATGGCAGATGACCGGAACAGTATCTATAGAAGACATGAAGAACACTTTGCTTCGTGAATCGTGAGTCACAGCCTATCAAAGACAGTCAGTTATGGTGTGCGGTGGAATCGACATCCATGCCCGTACCGGACATGATAAAGAGACGGATTCGACATTGATCGTTGAGTGCCGGTTTGGTTTGTGACAATCAGATAATCGGGAGGTGAGTTAAGACACGGAGAACGCTTAGCTTCATGTGCCGTGAGTCGCAGTCTTTTCAAAGACAATTAAGGTATGGGGTGAAATCGACGGCCATGTCCGGACCGAACTTATTATCACACAGTCACAATCTTTGACTGCACTAAGGTACGTCGAGGAAGTTCTTCTTGAAGCTATGATACCATTCGTTCCATTTATTAGGGACAACTCCATGCATGATAATGGTGGACCGCATGTGGCTCGAGTTATCACCCAGTATTTGGAGGGTGTAGGGATTACCACAAATTGGCTGCACGTTCTCTCGATATAAATTCCTAGGACACTTATGTTACATAATAGAGAGTCGGGTTAGACATCGTTCGCCTCCTACAACAAGAACAGCTTCAACCGCTCTTTTTTAAGAGCTGGGATTCTGTTTCACATAACGAAATACGATCCCTATTTACTCGTTGCCTAGGAGATTTAATACTCCCCGCGAGCCAGAAGAAGTTAATACGCGTCAGTAAGAGCAAAACCAGGTAATAAATTGTTAGTTAAATTTTAATAAATTTATTTTAATATCACTAAATGATTTTCCGGTGTTTTGGTGAATTTTCTTTCAAAGGTTTTTTGCCTTTAAGTGTATTAATTGTTGAATTATTTGTATTGATATAAATTTACGTTTGGGATAAATGAAGGCCATTCATGGTGAAGGATTCGTCCTTGGTGGTGAGAATGAAAGTCAAACGTATCAATTCTGAATCTATTTTCTCGAAAATAAAACAAAAATGTAGCCCTTGCATTATTTCTTGTTGAATAATTGAAAACTTAAAGCTTTAACTATTTATAATTTATCATAGAGAACGCTTATTATAATGAGCACAGACGCAGGGACATCCTGTACACATAAATATATAAATGTGACTGTTAATATCAAATTTAGCCAGGGGGACGAATGAATGGAGGAGCCGAGACTTCTTGTAAACACACGGTCTGTTATTTTTAGGACTTGGAATTTCTCGGATTCTATTCATATCGTTTATAGTAGCCTAATTATAATTTTTGCCAGCCTAACATCTCATGGTATTACAACACATTTTGTCCGACTGCGGATCGAGTCAGAATCGCCATTCCTGGACACAAGTAAAATTGAACGACGGAAAAGACTCGTGGTACGAAAATTATTCCTCATTGTTATTTCTTGTTTTACGACGGTTCGCAGCAGAAGGGGTCATACCCTCGGGGTGCCGGTGTTTTTGAAAAAAGCCCATTTGAAAGTATGCAGGGCCGCTGGATTCGAACCCGGGACCTTTACATTACAGTGATGAGTGCCGTGTGAACGCCTAAACCATTGTGGCCAGTAATGCTCCTAATAATCAATATGTTCCCACTTCACTTCACAATAAACTCCTCAGAAAGGAGGTAGCGGGTCATTTCCTCTTATTACGCCTTACCGGAATGCTGGTATGGTTCCGTTGGACAAGCTTTGGGCGAGACTTTGGGGTGATGGGAGAGATTATTGAAGAATTTGGTATATTTCTGGGGAATTAATTTTTGGATATATATATGGTTGTAATTATTGTGGAGGATAGTATTAATATGTAGCATTTATAAATGACCAAGGTAGCGTGGGACCCAAGGTAGCGAACGCCGTCGGATTTGGTTATGGGAACATTGTTGTCGCAGATTTTTAGGGGCATTTGCTTCGGAAATCTAAATATTCATGGATGAACTTGCATTTTTTATTTATTCATCATTTATTTATTTATATTCATTTTTTTCCATTGTCTACACCAATCTGCAAAACATGCGAAATGTATACTCTGAACCAACCGCATGATGAGGGTTACAGGGTAATACAGCTGTGGCATCGTCAAAAAATGCTAGGAGGGTGTTTATTGTAGTGGGAATTGGGAGGAATGGTCCGAGCACACTGCCCTACGGTAGTCCCGCGGCCAGAGATCCGTATTTGGGGTAATCTGATACTCGGCGGACACGAAAGAACCGTTCTGTTAGCGGAAGATTAAGTGGAGGGTATTTGGAAATGCTCACTTTATTTGTACTTGAGAAACTTGGGCTACATCTAAAAAGGCTCCCATAGAATATTTTTTTCTCTCAAGGGTGGAGCATAGACGGTCTGCATTGCGAAACACTTGCCGATCTGTGTGATGATGGAGGCGAAAGCTGATCATCTGGAAGAAGGCTAGTTAAGTTTAATTTTAGCAATCGTCTTTTAAGGTGAATTTTTTCAAATACTTTGGACTTTTTGAACTAGTTTGCCAGGATGCGAGAAGAGGACGATATTCGAATATTTCCAGAGAACAGGAAAATTTAGGATGTGGTTAGGTCAAAACCAGACTAATTTTAAGATTGTTTCGATTGCATTTATTGCAATTTACGTAATTTAATTTTTTTAAATAACACATCCTGGATTATTATAGAGAGAAAGGATAATGGAAACAACGTGAAAGTTTCGGGTATCATTAATTATTTCATCAGAATTATTAAATTTATTCATAATAAACGTCATGAATATTTCCTAAAAAATGTTTCCTTAAAAGAAATTTAATCTAACGTCAATAATTCAAATATTATCATAACTTTATAAGAGCTGCGGAGTAAAGCAAGGCTGTCTACTTAATCGCCTTCTCTTCTCGCTATACATCAACTGCCAAAAAGAAGAAATGCAATGTGAAGTCAAGATGCGAGACTAATATTAAATTGTTAATGTATGAGGATATCTAGTACTTGTGGCTGAAAATCCTGGGCATTAATAAAAATCGAACTATTCTAAACCGGCATAGGGTCACTTTATTGGGCTTGTTTTTACTCGCGGGTTTCTTTAATTATTCAAACGCGTTTCGGCATTGCGCAATCTTCAGTGAGGAACTCGCCAACGCGTTTCGGCATTGCGGAACTCCGTCAGCATGAGTGCACCGGCTCGCAGACCAACGCCCATAATCAAATATCGACCTATACGAGCAGTACTGCAAGAGTTGAGACTCTGTGTAAACCTGGATAAGTACAAAATAACGATTTTTCCAGAACGGAGGTCGACGAGAGGCTGCAGAACCAGTTTGTGCCAGACCGTGTTGATATAGCAAATAAATATCAATTTTTGGGGTGTGACGCTGACCACACCGCCATCCTTCAAAAAGAATGTAAAAAGAAAGGCACAAGCGTCAGTGTTTGCACTTAACTTAGATGGACCAGGTTCTTTGGAGACAGGGGCAACCTTTAAACGAAAAAATGGCTATATACCAGTCATACGTTGTAAGACATTGATGATAACGGGAATGGATTACATCTTAGGCAAAAGAAATATTTAGGTCAGTATGGGTAGTTTCGTTGGGCACATAAAAAAGAACAAGAAGGATTTTTCTGAGGATTATAACTTGGACTCTTTAGATGCGGACGACATGGAAATGTTTCACTGAACCCACAGTTCCATATCGGGAGTTCATATCGGCTTCACAATGGTGTTATAAAGAAATCTTTTGTTTAAGAGAAGTAAGTTAGCGCTTTTATCAAGAAGGCATGTGAACTTTTTATAACTTACTGTCATTTCAGTATTGTATGAGGATTCCACATCAATCGTTTGACAGTTTCTTGGATAAATTTTAATCTTCTTTTCTCACCAAGACTCCAGTGGAAATGACTAGATCAGAGTAACTTGAAAGGACCGCTGTATCGTCTGCAAAGGTTAGGGGGGTGGTTTAAGGGTGGGATGGGTAGCTGTGTACACCTGGTACAATACGGGGCCAAGGAGTACGTTGTGGAAGACCTCGCCCTTGGAGTACCAGCCAGTGAGGTAGCTTCGAAGGATGGTAGTAGCCTTCAGAACAGCAAGCCTGGAAGGCCCCGAACAGTACTGTATATTCAGACCAAAAGTTATACTTTTATCTGTTACATTGCTGGATTCAGTCAGTGTTCAAAACTAAAAGTCCGTAAAATAGATCCACTCCTTTATCAAGGATTCTCGAATAAAATTTGAGTTAGGGCGTAAGAAAGGTCAAGGGGAAAATGCTAGTAACGCATTTCCTGCCGTTTATAAGAAGTGGACTGAAAAATCAATAATCAAGGGTTTTAAACATTGTATTGTTGTTTTCATTTCGGGGAGAGCGAGTAGGTGAGAGAGAAGATTGGACCAAGCGTAATTAACAGGATTCAGGTGCCCCCCAAAACAAGATTTTCTGAAAGACCCCTGAACAAGGGCCACTCAATTATATACGCCGACTGCAGGATCAGAACTTTTGAGAATGCCTCACAAAACCATTGGCGAATCAGGGACGAATTATTGACTTAATCAACCATTCAAGGGAAATTTCTGAATCCTTGTTGTACTTTTGTTAACTGCCGTCTTGAAGAATTATGATGTTTCCAACTTGAAATTATTTTACGCCACTTCCATTTTGCTTCCAAATATTAATTCAATGAATGTTTTCCTTAAATTATTTTTAACACAATAATGGCTTTAAATGTTTTCATTTCCGCAAGCCCTTCTTTAAACAGACGGTTATTCAAGGCTACTCGCTGTACATATATTATATATAAAGTGGGAGGTTTATGGACCGACAAAACCCTGAGGTCATCGCCGGCCCTATGTGTGTTTTCCTTCTTTTTCTGGTCTTTTTTCACTTGTATTTTTTGTATTTTTATACTGCAGCCTTTTGAGCGTCTCGATCTGGTTACTGACCCTCTGCTTTTATATGTATACTACATCCGCATCCTAAAATGCTAGCCTACAACTGCAGAATAGGGACAAAACATACGATGTATAATATACATAATCACAAACATCTCTAGGTCACATTCATACCCCCACCGCTACTCGCTATAAGCTGCTAAATAATGGCAGTGAATAGAATAGATTAGAAATGATAAGATGACGAATATTTTTTATCATGTTTCGTATAAGATTTGTGACGTTTGCACTTTCAGTTTTTTCTTCCTTGCGTTGTGAAAATAGTACAAAACGATTTTGCACAATTGACGTCTCTTCGAGTCCTTCAAGCACTAATCAAAACATTTAATTATTAGACACAGGAAACATTTAAACCTTACAATAAATGATTATTCGGAGATCGTGAGATGCGGTAGTAGGTTTAAGAAAAACATTTTCTTTATCGTGACACGTTTCAATCTTTATTGACATCATCTTCAGGGCTCAAAGTGTTGTTTTCCGTATAGATGTCTCATTATTGTGTGTCGTGTTGAGAGTGCCCAGTTTCTAAAACCGAATTGACTAACGATCACTAAACACCACACATCCTTACAATAAGCTTAAAGCTAGTCATGTGTTAAAAAACTATCGTTTAGCTCTGGCTGATCTTAAAGCAAAGATAGCTGAATCACTGATTGGAAATTATTGAGTTTCCAAAGTTCTTGTCAAAAGATTAATTAAGATTTTTTTTGTTTCTGTAAATACTAACAGATAAGGTTATTACACAAAAATTGCCCCTACTGATGGGGCACATTGACCTAATTTTTCCAAAAGTCAGTTTGCAGTGGAAGTTTCTTAGTTGCTAAAAACTGTATTTTTCTATTACGAGCGGTTCAAATATGAAGACTTTGAAACTTCTATAAAGCAATAATAAATGTACTACAAAGCACAACAAAAAAGACTCGTACAAAGAGCTCAAAATGTCATATTTTTTAAAAATGCAAGGCTGAAATCTCATATAAACTGTCATAGATTTTTCAATGCTCTTTCCATTAATGTAATAAAATTTATTTTCTTAAATTAAAAGAAAATTATGGGAAAAATGTCGAAAAAGATTGAAGTAATTTGAAATATCGAATATCTCTAGAAAAAATTGAGATTCAGATTTTATGCCATTTTAAAAGGTGTATTTTATTTCTGGAAAAGTTTCAGTTTTATATTATTCTTTTTAAATACATATTTAGAACTAATTTATTAATAATTTTTACGCTAACATTGCAAAAACATTGTTTTAAAAATTATTTCAACGAAAATTGAAAAAACAAATTAAAAAAGAGCGAATTACCAACTTGATCGCATGTTTATTTCAATTTTGGATTGGATTTCAAATTTGGATAATCATCCGGAATCTATTTTAAGACTGGGCTATCTTGATGTGAAGTTGTCTCACAACTCTATTTTTTCCCTTGTTTTTTATTGTAATAATGACCAATTTTCATTGAACATCAGTTCTCTATCAATAACGTTCATTTTCATTTCCTTTTCAATTGCCAAACTTCATTGTTATATAATAATCCTTTTCTTCTGTAATCTTCTAAAATGGATCGTTGGCGCTTTGAAAGCAACTCACAAGCCGAGGTCCGTCAATTTCTGCAGATTAATTTAGTATAATAAGCTTAGGTATTCAAGTTTGTCTAAATGGTACTATTGCCATTGATGACGGTGTCCATCTCCCAATTGGTACACTTCGGATTATAAACCTTTTGTCTTCCTTTCGTTAACTAATCAGCACCTTACTGCTTCTTAAATAAAATTAAACAATAATGAGGACTATGGGTTTTGTTTTTGTTTAACCAGACACACAATACCAATTATAGATGCAAAGCATCTAACAACTACGCCATCTTAACAGCAAACATTTTCAAATAGAAAAATGTAGCATAAATATGTTTATTTTTTTATTAATAAGCATTCAACTTTATATTTTTGTAAGTACTATCAACGATCCAGTAGAATGTGCTTTTTAGAATTTGTTAATTCAATAAAAAGGCAGACAGTTGACGGTGTATTGAAAACCATCTTTTTCTTGGCATAAACTAAAAAAAACTACTTCTTATAGATATTTATTTCAAATCTTCAGATAACTTTTTTTTTGTAAAGAGCGATAAGATTTGGTTATACATACATATATAACTTTTTATATATTGATCTTTCGGCCGTCCGACAACTCCTTGAGGGTTGTGGGCATGACAGGAGACATTGAAAATCTTAGCTGTCTCTTGACATGGGGCTTGCCCTTCGGATTTGTTTCGCGTAAAGTTTCAAGGAGAAGACTTGTGCAAGGGAAATTTATAACAATCCGTTTGTGCTAGAGGTTGGAACCTAATCTGGTCATTCTCATTTATATAATATAGGGGAATCGTGTGTATCTTTTTTCCAAAAAAAATAAGAGAACTGAGTTTTAGTTGTTTAATAAAAAAAATTAAAACTTTTTATGAAGGAAACCTCGATAAATTTTAAATTTCAAAAGTTGGTTTTATATATAAATCTTTTTCTTTAAATTCCCCGCAGGTCCGAAAATATTTAGGTAGAGCTCTGTTCAAACTAGCCGAATAATTTCAATAATGCAGAAACACAGAGTAAAACTTACATAGTCAGGGTACGTTGGGAAGAAAGCTTGAAATTTTTAAAAATACTGGACAAGATTGGTAGAGCAGTTTAGTCATTTCGGATCATTTTTATTTGCTTATCCTCGCGGTTTTGGCTTTTCGGATTCTTTTTAAGATTTTAATAATAAGGTTGGTTAAAACCCATCACCGGCAATGTCGAGAAGACACGTCTGGCAGGCTAAAACGTTTGGAAATAAATGTACAACGAAAAATAGTCAGTAGAATTAGGAGTGTTTTTGAATTTGAGTTAACTCCAGACTTCATGTTTATATAGTTTTCCACCATTTCGGAATACCACGATTTTGGACTTTGTTAATTTGTACATAGATTCCACTTCTCTAAATAAAAAACAACACGATTTATCATTCTTAGAATGAACATAATATTCTGAGGCCAGCATGACAATATCGTCTTGGTATTGTAAACACTTCATATTCACCCAACTAATGTTTAGACCTCCCCCAACATATTCATTTAACTGAGAAAAAGAAAGAATAGTAAAGGCGATAGCAAACGTCCCTGTTTTATGCCCAGCGTGGTTTTTAAAACTTTCAGTGACATGCACAGACATACGCTTCTGTTCGTGGATAAAGTTTGTTAAAAATTTTATATATTAGGTTGACAACCGAAGCGAATACAATTTTTAATTAAGTGCATGCCTATCAGGTGAATCAAGAGCCGACTTATAATCAATAAAAATGGATATGCTTTTTTATGCGCGGTTATTATTTTTACAATATTCGTCAGATTAAATTGTTATCTACAGTCGAGTAGCCTTTGCGGAACTCTGCCATTCATCCAAAATGTGATTGTCACACACCCAGCTTTCCAATTTTTGTAGCAAAAGACCAAATTGTGTCTACGAATGAAATACCAGTATAATTGCTAACACAATTTCTATCCAACTTTGTGTGCAGTGGATGAATGATAGATTGGTTGAAACTAAAAGGAATTCTAGCATTGCTAAATATGTTATTATAAAAGTTTAAAAATGGTTCCTGGAAATTTAAAGAACTATTGTAATTCGATCATAACCGGTGTCTTTCCATTCTTAGCCTGCCTACAAAAACTTGGAGCTCTTTTAGTTCAAACAGTTTATCAACATAATCAATTATATTAAAGGGAGGTACATAGGTCCACTCCTACCTTACTAATCGCCACCAAGCTGTTTCCCTTCCCAATGGCCTTACCTCTTCCTTCCTCCCTCTAAAATCTGGGGTGCCCCAAGGCTCTAGCATTTCTCCTATCCTTTTTTCCATTTATATCAATGATCTGCCCGACTCCATCCAGTCATGTAACTATCACCTGTATGCCGATGACTCCCAAATATACTTATCCTTTCACCCTTCTGATCTTCACTCGGCCATTCTCAAGATCCAAAAAGATCTAAACTCCATCAATGAATGGGCCCATAAAAATTCCTTAGTCCTCAACCCGTCCAAATCCACCGCCATAATTATCGGGTCCAAGCAACTCCTCAATTCCCTCCCCAGCATCCCACCTCTCATGCTAAATAACCACCCCATCCCCTTCTGCTCCTCGGTTAAAAACCTAGGAGTAGTCTTTGATCAAAACCTTTCCTGGCATTCTCACATTTCCCAAATTTCTCGCCATTCCATCGCCTCCCTCTGCCTGTTCCGTCGGTCCTGGCTTCTCTTACCTTTCTCCACCCGCAAACTCCTTGTATCTTCCCTTATACTTCCCTTCTTCGATTACAGCTGTGTGGCATACGGTGGTCTCTCGGAGAGGGAGAACGCGCGATTGAAGCGTATTTTCAATTGTTGCGTAAGATTTGTGTACGGCACCCCTCGGGGATCCCGGGTGTCGGGGTTGTATTTCCAACTTTCCTGGCTATTCCCCTCCTTCCGTGCCCAGTATTTCCTAGGTTGCTTTCTTTTCCAGTCCATCCACACTCGTCGTCCTCCTTATATCATCCAATCCCTCCAATTCAACTCCTCACATCACACCCGTAAAACCCGCTCATCCCCAATCGACCTTATCCTTCCGCAACATACAACCCATACCTTCGAAAGATCCTTTCTGATCCGAGCCCCTAAACTCTGGAACTCCCTTCCCCTATCTATTCGTCACGCTGCCTCCTTCTCCTCATTTAAATCCCATCTTTATAATCACCTCCTCTCCCTCCAAGCAGAGACCTCACGATAACATTTATTATTTTTGTCTTTGTTTAATATACCTCGTAATTTTCTCTTCTGGCCCGCCTTACTGGCAAACATTGTGCCACGATTTCTATCTATCTTTTTTTTCCTTTTTTTTTAAATTATGTGACTTCATAGAAGGTTATTATATTTTGTCTCATGTAAATTATTCTAAGGGGACACCAGTCCCAGAATAAAGTTATTTTTCTTCTTCTTCTTCTTCTTCTACATACAAAATGAGAATAGATATAACCTGAGGATTCAGTTGTGTGTTAAAGTGCTAAACCCAATTCTCTTTTTAAAAAATTTAACTATATTCCAAAAGTCTTTGCTTTGTTTTACAGTTCCAAATCTATCCAACAAATCAGATAAACAATTTTTGTTTTTAATTGGGACCCTGATTTCCTAAACAATCGTAACAGCGTAAATGACTGGGATCTCCATTTTCTACAGCCCCCGTCAAAGCAGACTTTATTGACAACATTTTTCAATTTTCTTTTACCAAAATTTGCTGATTCTCTGATGATAATAGTAATATTCACAATAATAATGACTTTTTTATCTCAATCAATACCTTACATAAAGATTAATAAATTGAAAGATGTTATTTGGTCAATCGGACCACGAAATCTAATGAATTTAATAAGTTAAACGAAGTATATCTTCACTAAAGCTCTCCGTGGCCATTTCATTTGTCAGAATCAAATAGATTACACGACATTTGAAAAATGGCAAAAAGGAGGGAAAATTCAAAAGGTGGGGTTGAGATGGGAAGTTGATGTCCGAGTGGATCGAGGTCACGATAGCTCAAGTGGTAGAACAGCGGCGTATCAAGCCGAAGGTCGTGGGTTCGAATCCCGCTCGTGTCACAGACTTTTTTATCTCAACCAATACCTTTCATAATAGATTAATTAATTGAAAGACGTTATTTGGTCAATCGAACCACGAAATCTAATGAATTTAATAATAATAATATTCACAAAATAATTAATTCTCTTTTGAGGGTCTATTGGAAAAACTATTATTTTAACCATTCTATCCTTAAAAATATTTCATCTATATCTGCCCACACCAGTTTAGGCATTAGTGGCATGCAATTATTGTTCTCTAACTACCTGCAAACGGACATTCAACCCTATAGGGATATGGTCTGATTATATCTCACTTAAAACTGTAAAATCAAGCAATATTGAGTAATAATTCCACATAAATCCAACATAGGTCAATCACAGAACACCCTGCGCTACCAATTAATGAAAATTTCTCCTTTCTATCACTCTTAGATCCTCCATTTATCGCTATTAAATTCTGTCACACATTTCAAGTATTCTTTTAGCATTTACATTAAAAATGGGCTTTTGACTTTCTAATTAAATTGAGCTCAGTAATGGTACTATCAGTGGTAAGATACTAAGAACTCCCTAACCCTAGCATTTCAATCAACGATTAAAACGAATTTGTGGTAAGAATTTTCATTTAATATATTTTGGATAGTTTCATGTTGTACAGACCAATCATTAATGCTTATGTAAGCAATATAAAACTCATTAAATTAAGTCGTGTGAATTACAATAAATTATGGTATTATTTCCCGTTGAAATAAAACTAAATAAATCGAAGTACCATCAGTTCATGAATTTAATGCTATATGGAGATCCTCCCTTTGCCCTTCCAAATTTAGAACTTCTCTCTGAATTTTCCCCAAAACAATTTGTATCCTACAAAGAAACTTTCGAATTTATGAAAGCTTCTCCTCAATATGAGTTTCATAGAGAAAAAACAAATCATACCCCTTAAGAAATTAAAAAATGTTTGTCTTAACTATTTTAGAATTTATGCCAGCTACATTATAACTTATAATTGCAGTTTTTGCGTTGTTTTCTTTCCTATCTCGACGATTATCCATGATAAACGTATGGTCTGTCATCCTCTTTAGCACCTCTATGCCGTCCTTTTCCCCTGCCTTGAGATCTCCTCCATTTTCCCAGTGGAGTTTCAATTATTATAGATGCAGTAGTACGACAGACCCACAGAACCCATAAAAATCCCATGCATCTGCACATAAATTTCTAATTTTGTATTTTATTTCTAACAGTTTTTCTTTATATTTCTAATATCTAATGGTAAATCTCTTGTTATCCATTTTCCTGACGTTTTAATTTTTCCAGCATACTTCAAAACTTTTGCCACATCGGATGTCTGTAGAAATTCTACCAATACTGGCCTATTTTATTTTCTCTTGATTCTTATTTTGAAAGATCTGTGTATGATGATTTCACCTTGTATTCCCTGTATACTACTGCATAGTTCTTTAATTATTTTGCATTCTTCTCCATTGCCAACTACAGGAATACCTCCGGAAATAGCCTTTTCCTAAGCAAGCTTTTTCCGTCTTGAAAAACTATAACTTTGTCCATTTTGTCTTTAAGTTGTAAACTTTCTTTTTTAGATTACTTATTTCTGTCTTCAGGGCAGAGTTTTCATCTACTAATTTCGTTACTTGACCCTCTAATCTCTGGAAGTCTTCTCTCTTGGGAAAATCTTCACTGTTTGCATCCAGCAGAACCTTAGTTTTATTGGGTTGTCCGGAAAATAATGCAGGATTTTGGTATTAAACAAAAAAAAAGAAACTAGTTACTTTAAAGCAATGTTCTTTAATCAAAATAATTTCCCATACTCTCAATACATTTCTCCCAACGTGTTGGTAACTTATTAATTCCGTCTGAGTAGAATTCAGAATTTTTAGAATTGATAAAGTCAATAAATGCATTTTCCNATATTACAACCCATCGGTTTTCTGACACCGGATAAAATAAATAAATAATATTTTTAAAAAACAATAGATATTTGTAGAAGAATAAGGTTTATTTCTGTTTTAGCACAAATGACTTGCAGAGTAGAATAATAACCATTTAAGCAAAAGTCAATTTCGACTTCCCATCCTAATGACCATTTGATAACTGCTTATTATCCAGTTTTACATATCAAAAGATGATGTTTTTCAACAATACTAACACAAATTTCCAGTGGAAAATAAATAATAATTGTTACATGATAATAGGAAGGAGTAGTTCCGATATTAACGTAGTTATTGAACCTGTAGAAATTAAAGAATATTAATAAAAATAAAACGTCGTCTGTCAGTATAATCTCGTTCACTTAATCGTTTTTGTGTATCATTTAGCGTATCTCTAATTTGTAGGTAATTATGAATATAAATGTTGAAAAGTCACAAGAAAAGTTTGCTTAAACAACTCGTTCTAATACACAATTTTGAATTTTTCTTCAAACGACTTAAAAGAAAAACTGATTCCACGTAATCAACACCTACAAGGAAACCAACCATAACTGCATAAAAAATAAAAAATAGCATTTTTCTGTGTATAACATACCTACAGTTTTATACAAATATGGATTTAATCAATGTTTGAACATTGCTTTCTTTAGTTTTTCATTAGTATTTTTTTAAACAAATACTAATGAAACACTAAAGAAAGCAATGTTCAAACCTTCATTTTCTAATTAGCCTTGTTTTTCTCACAGAATTCTATATACCTGAGGAAAACAATTTTACAAAATATCAATTTTCATACAAAAAAGAGGCACACTAATCCAATGAATCTAAGTAGTCAAGAGACTGACAATAAGAAAACAAAGACACCTGTTTATTTTGTTCGTACTTCGGTAATATATTTTTTTGTAAAGGCTTTATGACTTTCATGTTAAGCCAAGAACTAACACGCTACCGCGGTCCTCCAAGTAACATAATTAAAGAACCTTTTTTATTGAATTACCTAAATTGCTGTGGTCGTACTACAAAGTGGACAAATTCGGTCTGCCCCTCGTCCAACCAAGTGTGGGATAGGCCCGTAGTTTGAAGTCCTTTCGAAACATTTTGATCTGTCAGACGCGTTTCGACCTCCCGACGTAAAAAAAATTATGAAAAATACTAGATATTCCAAAAACCCAAGAATACCGTATCCCTATCTCTTTATGAGCTATGTCCTGTTTGGAGGGTAGCTTCCGTTTTTGGCATATCTAGTATTTTTCATAATTTTATTTATTTATTTTTTTTTTGATCCAACACTAGTCGATTGATTTTGATTTTGATACGGATTTCTTTTATAGAAGAATCTCTAATTTCTGTTTGTAGATCAAATTCTACTATTTTTCCGTATTTCTGCAATGGATCACGGTAATTTTTCAAAGGGAAGCCAAAAGTTCATTTCAGATTATAGACATCTTCAGAAATTGGTTTAACAAAAACTATCATTAAAAACTGTACATGGCGAGAAGCCGAAAGCATTCGACAAGCCAAAACCGCAAAAATCACGCCCCATGAAGTTTACCTTGTTTAGGGAGGTACCTAGCGTTTTTCGAACTGTTAGCTATATTATATTTGTTTACTCAATTTCTTCTCAACGCATTTAATTTTGATACACGTTTCTTTCCCAGAAGAGCCTGTGAATCAACATTCTCTAAAATCTTACTGTATTTCAGCAATGTTTCTAGGCCATTAATTGTTCAAAAGAGAGAACAAAGGTTGTCATATTTCGGGACGATTTTCTGAAAATCTATTTTGCTTATTACGGCTAATCTATTTTTGTTTTATTTTCCTTAGTATGCTATTAATTCATATTTAGGTTTTTTACATAAATAAAAAATGAAAAATTAATGGGTGCTATTAACACCCAGCATGCCACGATTGTTTGCCTTTTATTGATCGAAAAAAAAAGTTTCCGGAGAAGACTGTCGGATTTCTCATCTTCAGTAGTGGGTTTCAACCAAAAATTAATCAAAACCGAACACGTCGAAACAAGTTGTAATCTGATAATCAATCCTATGGCGTTTCAGGTGATTTTTGTTCGTTTAGTTTCGTTAAGTAACTTAAACTACTTGTTTTTTTTAATATATTTACCTAAATTTAAGTTTCCTTAGTAGTATCCGAAATTCTTCAGGAGAAGACTGTCAGTCCATTTTTTAAGAATCTCGACATCTTCCATGATGGCTATTAATCAACATTATTATTAAAAACAGTCATGTCGAGAAGCCGAACGCATTCGACAACCGCGAAAATCAATCCCCGTAAGGTTTATCCTGTTTAAATGAGTAGCTATTGTTTGGCGAACAGCTAGTATTTTTCTTTTTTTTAGGTAATTTCTTCTCAATGGTATTTAATTTTGTTACGCGTTTCTTTTTCAGAAGAGTGTACTTTTTGCATGAAGGAACAATCTCTAAAATTTTACCGTGTTTGAACCGTCAGGTTTTCTATGTATCTGATGAGTTTCGGCACAATAATACTCGCGCTATCTTCCGGTGATGATGTCAATTTTGCCGATGTCATCTTTCACTCACCAACCACGAACGCTTAGCCCCACAAGCTGATGTTTCACATGAATTTCTATATAGAAGCTCCAGCTACTATTTAATACCATTTTACATATCTTAAATCTAAGGGATATTGGATAAAAATCTTGAATTATGCGAGATAGGATGTTGTGTATCGCCCAAATTGAAATCCACACAGCGAATAGAATTCAAAAGAGAATGCCCCCATCTCTTCTAATTCAGGTAAGCCGACGGAAATAGTTGTTATTAAATATTTTTAAATAAACATTTCGTAAAGGCATCTCAGTTATTGGATCGTGTTTGGCCATTAGTCGGTCTGACATGTATGAAACGCCCCCGCTATAATATCTAACGTCCGATTTTAGACGCTCTTCGGCGCCCAGAATCGTTTAATCTGCCTGATAATTGTTGCTCCAAAGGAGAGAGAAAATTTATTAAATTACAACAAAACCAGGATTTATTTAAACATTTTTCATGTCGAAAATTGTAAAATTAATACTACAAAACAATTATTTCTCAGCAATTTGATATTGGGGGGGGGGTTTAGAAATCCAAACACCTGTAGCCTTTTGGCTTATTGAATTTTTCCTCAGTCATTTAATTCAGCTCAATTAATTCCATTCTTTTAAAAAAGTCCCAGACGGTTCTGCAAATCTTTTCCTTTTCAAGCTACCTTAGGTGGTGTTAGATCGGGAAAATTGATGACGTAGACTTGTAAGAATCGGCTCGATCTAATAGGGTAAGGCCAATGTTAGATGTTAAGTCGAAGGTGTAGTCACATTGCTAGCCGTTAGGGCGTAGTTAACCAACATGGCAGCCATGAATTTAACAGCTGTTTTTTGTTTAAACGTACTTTTATTCGTAAATACGCATCAATTAAATCAGACCAATGTAATGTAATATTCGGGGTGTAGTATACTGCGCCCTTTAAGAGCTATTGTATCCCCGTTCTTTGCCTAAAGCAAATCAGTGAGTCCTATTTCATCAAGAAATTTGATTAATAGGCCCGGTTTCCGTGGTTGAAGCTCTTCTGTGGCCACATTATGCATCCCAAAACACTTCCTCCTGCGGGCAAGTGTAGGTCCGCAGTCGGCCAGTAGATGTGTTGGTGTCTCTTCTGCCTCCCTGCAGAATCTGCATGTGCCGTCTTGGATTATTCCACTCATCTTTAAGTGTCCAATTAGCTTGCAGTGTCCTGTTAAGAATCCTATTAGGATTCGCAGTTTGTTCCTGCTTCCTATGCCACATTCTGTAATTTCTTTTCTTCCGAAATTGGTTAAAAGTTTCTTGGATTGCCTGTGTCCAATGAGTGAATTCCATTGTTCCTTCATTTTCTTTTTGTCCTTCTGTCTGAGATACTCATTAATTGTGTGGGTTCCTATGCCACAGAAGGGTTCAGGTACTGTCAGCGGTGTGGCAGCTCCTTGCCCGGCAAGGGTGTCCGCTTTCTCCTTGTCTTGTACTCCCATGTGTCCTGGGATCATTCATAGTAGATATATCCCCTGGAAAACTGGAAAACTAGTATATTTGACTAAATATTTACATATATACAGATTGCAACCTGTCTCTTTTTTATTTGTGTTAGAAGTGCGAAAGACACTGGGATTTGTAACCTTCTTCAACCTTAACAATGTAATCATTTTGTCTTGTTTTGCCTGTTACCGCATTTGCAGGGAAAAACTGATTATAAAAAACCCACTGTCACTTTTGACTCATGGTAATGATTTTAAATTATGTCAACAATTTAAGACTACTTTGAGTGTGAATCACCATTTTGACAGATAACAAAGTTTAAATAACTTATATGTACATAGTTATAAATTATGTATAAACATTGTATATATAATTTAAAAAAAGGTAAAATAAATAAATAGAATGAATAAATAGTATAAATAAATGGAATAAATAATTAATTAGATAATAAATAAATATGTACATACATTCACAAATAAATAGGTGATTGCATACATATGCACATGAACCCACGTGTATCTATACTTTAAGAAAACAAATATTTAAATAGGTAAGTAAATGTAACGTGTGGACACGTGTATATACAAATTATTTAGTGCAGGATTGTTCTTAATCCTTTGTGCTTCCGAGGAATCAGGGTGTCGTAATTTCCAATCGATCTGCAGAGGACGTTCTTATTTAAGGCGAGTTTACATAGAAGATTTATGGTTTGTGCTATCACCGCGTCGTAAATCCAAGATATGTCAGCTTCACTGTGGAGTTGATCAAACCTGGTCCGTCTGCGAGATGATGTGACTAGTCTTAAGAATTTGTTCTGCATCCTGTGTATTTTTTGCAGATTCGTTTTGCATGTAAAACTCCATACAGGACAAGCGTAGAGCGTGGGTTTGACAATCGCCTTGTAAATAAGTCGCTTGTTGTGCATTGACAACCCTGATTCATTAGCCGATAGTGGGAAAAGAATTCTGATGGTTAATTTGGCTTTTCCGATCCTATTCATTATAAGAGAGCCAAAGTGAAGTCTTCTATCCAGAATGAAGCCTAGGTAGGTTACCTTTTCTGACCATGGGAGATACATCCCCCTATAAAGTAGTATAGGCTGTTTTATTAGGATACAAGTTAGGTATGTCGGCATGAATTGAACCGTGTCATTTGTTAATTCTTTTCGAGTGCACTGTCAAGAAAATCACGACAATTTTTATTTAATTGTCTTTTTGTTTATTTTTTTGTTATGTTGTAATTTTAATCAAGTTAAATTATTATTATTAACAATGAAGTAAACCTTATTAATTTTCAAACAAACAATAATTTATTTAGAAAAAAAATCTTATTTTTTATTTGTTTAAATTGTTCAGTCAAGAAAATTTTATTAATTTGTTATTTCGATTTGTATTATATAAAAATGTAAATAGTCCATTTGCCAAACAAATAGTTAGAAAAACTAGCGCTGCTTTCGCCATAACGTGTAGTAGCTTGAAGGCAGTCGTAGAGTCTACTTCATATAAACTATCGTTAACAGGTTGGCAAAAGAAAATATTTTAATTCTTTTTTGTATGATTATTTTGATTGAGATTTTTTTATATTTTGTTTCGAATATTTTGAGTTTGTTTGTTTATTTTTTAAAAAGGAATATAATTTTTTGTTGTAATTCGGATTTTGTTTTATTTGTATTATTTCCACTGCGCAGCAAGGATCTGCTGAATATTATTTTTTATTATTGTCCCATTCGTCAGGGTCCGAATAAAAGATACCACATACCTTCATTACAGCACAGATAGCATTTTGAATGCAAGAGTTGATTAATTTTCCTTTTTTACTAATTTCTGGCATCTTACACTTTAACACAAAACAAAACTATAACAAACAACAACAAGCCTTCAAGTACTGTTATAGCTTTACTTTTGGTTCTCAGTCGCCACGCGCAGTATTGCGGAAAAATTAACGTTTAACATGCTAAGAAAAGAAGGGGGCGTTCACGATCTTACTTGGACATTTCTCTATTTGAGTTAACACCAGTTAAGATCTAACAAACATCGTGAATACCCCTAGTATGAATGGCACTTTTTTAAAATTAAATCATTGTTAAATATAAATATTTTGTATATTTTGTTGTGATTTCTCAGATTCCAGTGCCCGGTATATCAACCCTTTGTTTTACCCCGTTTAGGGGTGTAGGGATCGTTTTTCTCCTATTATTGTTATAACTCCACTTCTACTCGATGGATATTAATTCTGATACCCACTTCTTTTGTCAAAAAGAAAGGCGATAAAAGGTTGTCACATTTCGGTACGATTTACGATTTACCCACAATCTGTTTGGCCTGGTACAACCAATCTTTTTTATAAATTTAATCTAGTATACAACACATTCGTAGTTATGGGGTTTTAAAAATAGTCAATTGGTGATTTTGGGCAAATGCCAAATTTTTGAGAGAAAATTTTATACACAAAAAAATTATTTCTCTGCTACTAGAAATTGTCTAAAAAGACCACTCGCTACGATTATTTACCAATTATTATGTTACAAAACGAAAAAATCTAAAGTAGTAAAATTATATATTATATATACAGGGTGGCCCCAATCGAATCAGCCACACTTCCAGATCTTATAGGAAATTGAACGCTGAGTAAAAAAGGTCTTATGAACCTGTGTCCGCAAACCCTTCAGTTCCGAGCTACAGGCAAAAAACCACGTTTTTTGACCTTATTCGTGAAATTGTTAGTAAACCGTTAGCCTGACCGTAAAACAGCTTGAAACAACATCTGTAGAGGATTATTTTCTGCGTCGAATGAGATTAAAACCATCCTGTTCGGCCGAAAATTTCATTTTTGGTGATTTTTCGAAGTTATTGGGTTGTCCGGAAAATAATGCAGGATTTTGGTATTAAACAAAAAAAAAGAAACTAGTTACTTTAAAGCAATGTTCTTTAATCAAAATAATTTCCCATACTCTCAATACATTTCTCCCAACGTGTTGGTAACTTATTAATTCCGTCTGAGTAGAATTCAGAATTTTTAGAATTGATAAAGTCAATAAATGCATTTTCCAGTTCCGTTTGATTTTTGAATATTATGTGTTGTAAGTAGTGGTCCAGGTGTCTAAAAAAATGGTAGTCAGTAGGCGAGAGGTCCGGAGAGTAGGGTGGGTGAGGCAAAGTTTCATAGCCAAGCTCCAATAATTTTTGTGACGTTACACGTGACACATGTGGTCGAGCGTTGTCATGCAACAAAATGGGCCCTTTCCGATTGACCAAAGAGGGCTTCATTACTGCCAATTTCTGATGCATGGTATTAATTTGGTTACAGTATGATTCAGCATTGATGGTTTCGCCAGGATTTAAGAAGCTGTAGTGTATTAAACCAAATGAAGCCCACCATACCGTAACCATTACCTTTTTTTGATGAGTTGGGGGCTTTGGAAAATGTATTGGAGCTTCTCCTTTGTCGAGCCACTGTCCAGAACGTCTAGTGTTATCGTAGAGAATCCACTTTTCGTCACATGTAACAATTCTGGCCAGAAATGGGTCATTTTTGTTTCGACAAAGAAGTGATGCACAAACATCAAAGCGCTGATTTTTTTGGCGATCGTTTAATGAGTGTGGAACCCAATTTTCGAGTTTTTTCACTTTTCCAATCGCCTTGAGGTGGTCAGCGACGGTCGTTTTACTGACTTTGAGTTGCTCTGCAAGTTCTCGAACAGTTGTTTTGGGGTTTTCTTCCACCACTGATCGCAGAACATCATCATTAAGAGAGGAAGGCCTTCCACGACCTTCTTCATCTTCAAGGCTGAAATCTCCCTCCCGAAATTGTTTAAACCACCTTTGCACAGTGCACTCATTAACACAACCCTCGCCCCAGACTTGGTTAATGTTTCTAGCCGTTTGGGCTCCGCTTCGGCCGAGTTTAAACTCGTAAAAGAAAATCGTACGAAATTCTCGCTTTGACATTATAAGGATGACTGAATTATTTCCAAGTAGCGGAATGCTACAGAGGTAAACAAACAATATCATTTGGAAGAGGATTAATAAGTGTTGACATTCATACAAATGAGTAATCCTGTAAACGTAAACAGAATATTTTATATAGATTTTTTTTAATGAAAACTTAAAATCCTGCATTATTTTCCGGACAACCCACAATATTTAACAAATCTCGTTTGTTTATCTTGTCACATACACTGTACGCCTCGTTTCTTAGTTGTTTTTTATTGTCAATACTTGTTTCCGGAGATCTTTTGGATCTCTTCCTTTTACTAATAACACAGTAAGGAGGAGTGTAGCACTATATTATGAATACTTCACAATTGTAATTGTAATTTTATTTCAATATTATGAAAACAGTCAGAACTATAGAGTGTAGTGGCCTCAGTGACCAGGGCAGATAACATAGTCATGTATTATGCCAAATCATTAGTTTTAAACGACCTTTGCACCCAGAGTTTTTCACTACACTAATAGATTATTTGCTTTACATTTAATTAAACAGAATATCCGATAGATTTTTTTGTTCAAATTTACTCACTTCTTAATCGGTTCAAGAGCAAAAAAGAACCGGGTTTTTCTTCAATTTTCTTTCTTAAACATTATTACATTCAGTATAAATACGAGAGCAGTTAATACACGTGTGTACACACTGAAAGCTCAGAGTTAACTCCTGTTGGAAAGTCCACTACACGAATCTCCCACGAACTCAGCGAAAAGAATTTGGATGGTGGCATCTCAATTTGCTCTTCACTCCTCCATGGTAACTCTTATGACCCATCTCTTCATAGATTGGTAACAGGTAATGAAAAATCGATTACATAAAAAAACATAGTCCGCATAAAACCTTATTGTCGATGGCCCCCAGATATTCCAAAACAACAAATGCAAGGGGGAAAGGTGTGCTGAGCATTTGGTAGGATAGGTGAATTTGTCAATTTGAATTTTTACTACAAGGGCAAACGGTTAATAGTGAACTGTGCTGTGAACAACTAACCCGTTTAGACCTGCAAATAAAGCAAAAACGGCCTGCACTAGCATATAGAAAAGGTGTAGCCTTTCACCACGACAACGCCCGGCCGCACGTTGCCTTAGGACTCTTCGGACATTTCGTCTCATGACTGCTATTTATTTCGGTGATTAAAAAATTTTTTAAATGGCCAAAACTTTGAATGTTTTGAAAGTGTTCAAACATCTAGCTGTTCAAACATTCCTCGACTCAAAAGATTGTAATTTTTAAGCGAAAAGAATAGACATGCTACCTAAAAGATAACACAAAGTAATTGCAAACAACGTACAATCCATGTTCATCCTAGAATAGTTAAAAACATGCCTGGAATAAAAAAAATAGAAATATATATAGTATAAAATAGTAATTATTTTCTTGCCAACCCAATATTTATGCATTTATCTATCTGCATCTCTGTCTGCCTGACTGTCTCATCTCTCTCTCTCTCTCTCTCTCTCTCTCTCTCTCTCTCTCTCTCTCTCTCTCTCTATCCCTCTCTTTATTCTCTGTATCTCTCTCTGTCCTTCACTTTCTATCTATCTATCTTTATTTATTTCTATATTTTATTTATGCATGCAATTATCTATGAATCCCACTGAAGATGGCGAGAGGCAACGTGTTCAGGTCCATCACAGTGCAGACCTCACGACTACACAATATTTTAATGAATTACCGAAAAAACCGGCTGTGGAGTTTGGAACAGGGAAAGCCACAATAACTGACCATTATTACAGTTTACGTTTAACTAGAAAAAAAAATTTTATTCGTCGACTGAAACGAGTTGGGATTAGGACATTCCTATTAGCGTGCGTCCACTGTATATGTTTTTGAAATAACTACTCGGCTTTCAAAAATGAATGACAAATGTATTGATATAGTTGAAATCAATTTTTTTTATATAAAAAATATCTAAAGAAAAATCTAGTGGATTCTTGAAAAATGCAGATCATGTGTAAACTAAACTCGGTATTCTTATCTCAAAGAATTTTATTTTTAGCACTCGCCTGGCTGGTGATGATTTAATTCCTTATAACACGAATATATCTCTCTACAAAAATAATTTATTTTATCTAGATTTTGTAAAAATGATATCTCGTTTATATAACGCAGAGGCAAAAAATGCTGAATGAGATATTCACTAATAACACGAACAATCACAACTTTTATACTGTTACTGGTGCTTGGCCAGAGCCCCGTGTAAAGATAAGACGAACACAAAAATAAATTGTCAGTATGCAGTTGTTTAGAGTGGCCGATCTTGGTATTCGACGATGAATAAGACGGTGGGCTAGATCCTGGAGATACCATCACCTGACAAGTGGCTACCTAGGATTTTTTTTAATTCACCGCCAGCCGCGCTCCCTACCTAATATTTTGTGGCCCATGTTAAAACCTGGCACCCACTCGTCCATTCATCTCCGCTGTTCATTCATATATCCTCTCAGCCTCTAGTTATCAACAGCTGTCTCACCCGATCACCTGTTTCTTAAAATTCTCCCGCTGACGCGATATGGAGCTCATTTCCTCTCGACCCGCCCTAAATCTGGATTTTCCGTTTGGAACCGTTAAATTGTCATCTTGCCCCACGCATCGACTTATTGTCTCATGGGCTCATGGGTCGGATGTCTCCAGGCCGACGGGTTTTCACTCGTCCTTCCTCCAATTGAAGAATTGGACATATTCGGGGGAAGCCCCGCTCGTTATAATATGTCCCACTTTTTTTCGGTTGCATTTCATAGAAACTAGGCGAGGGTTTTATTAGTCTGACAACGGGACATGGACAATTTCTGAAACGAAATAGAACATTCTCAAGATTTTATCAAATGTCCATTTGAACTGATATACAAGGCCTACCAGCGAAAAAGTACGTCAAACTCACGATACATTTCATCCCGCGTTTTGGAGCACTGATTTTTTTGGCGCCAATCTAAACTCGCCATCTTGGAATCTTCTATCTCCAACATGGCTCTTAACCCCACTACTGCGTTATTTATCGATTGTTATATTTGCCAAACATAACATTTTTCATATTCAGTTTAGAATTTTACCCAATCTTGCCTAAATTTGAGCAAGCTTTAATTTTGTTTAAGGTTAACAGGAAAACCCCATGTTTTGGGCGGGCGCAATGTTATTCCTGCTATGTTTCTGCCCGTACATTGGCAAAACTAATTTATTGGTCGTCAATCTAAACACTCAATCCCTAAACTCACGGGATTTACTGCTAAAGTTTTAACAAAATTGCTAAAGTTCGGCTCGCTCTAAAACAACCTTATGCCATAAAGGATTAAAACACAAAATAACATTAACCAAGATGAAAGACTACGGAGTGTAACTGTAAGCGGATTGCGTACACAAAAATGTACTGGCACTGGCGGAGCCAGCCAAGCAATTGGCGATATTTCAAAACGATGATGAAGCGATCAATCTTTATCAAAGTCTGTATTTCTAAAGATACTATTACATTGTTATCTATAACAAAACACTTCTTTTTATGCCAAATTATAACCAGTCCTTGCTAAAAATATGTTTCTCAACATGGTACTAAAAAGAAATAAACATAAAAGAAACTAATTAAAAAGCCAAATATAATTACATATAGTTAGAAAGATAAATAGAGAATGATTGGGTCATTGAAGATAGATAGTTAGATGGAGATAAAGAGAGATATATACAAAGAATAGATCGGTAGATAGAGATATATACAAAATAAGAAAACCGAACGGAGTAATTGAGAAAGAGGTAGATAAAGAGAGGGAAAAAAGGAGAGAAAAAATTAAAATAAAAAAATTATCATCTAAACTTAGTGCAACATTATTTAAACTCGTAAAATATATGTACATGATGTTCTAGAATGTATATAT
>NW_019392671.1:1175390-1226346 GCF_000648675.2 Cimex lectularius | reverse complement strand
AGGGTGTTCAAGTTGTGAATTTTCGATAAAAATGTCAGAAATGGTGAATTTTGTGTACCCCTTCACCTCCTAACTTCGAAAAATCACCAAAAATGAAATTTTCGGCCGAACAGGATGGTTTTAATCTCATTCGACGCAGAAAATAATCCTCTACAGATGTTGTTTCAAGCTGTTTTACGGTCAGGCTAACGGTTTACTAACAATTTCACGAATAAGGTCAAAAAACGTGGTTTTTCATGATTTTTTTCCTGTAGCTCGGAACTGAAGGGTTTGCGGACATAGGTTCATAAGACCTTTTTTACTCAGCGTTCAATTTCCTAAGATCTGGAATAAGATCTGGAAGTGTGGATGAATCGATTGGGGCCACCCTGTATATAGTGATCAATTTACTTTTATTTTATCTTTCTTAATATATTATGAATTCGTCGCTAAGAGAATTGAAAAATTCATGTTCGCTAATTTTTTAGCATGAACCTAATGTTGTGACTATATTTCCTCCTTTTTCTTATACAAAATAAATTCTGTCCCCTGGGTGTTGTTTATATAAATTTACGCTACAGTTGTTTGCCTATGATTGCTTTACTAGTATTAAAAATAATTCTTTCAATAAGATGAAGACATTTAGAGAAAAGTAAACCGAAAGGTGAAAAAACACAACTTATCGGGAATAGCGATTTTATCCACACCAGAACACTTGATTCTTAATTTTCAAAAATTATTTGAAATATTTGCAAAGCGCGGAATGTCGTGAGACCTGTTTCACGACATGTCCAAAAGGTTTAATATAAATCAACCAAAATATTCCCTTTTAACGGTATCACCGAAAATACAATAAATAATTTTATTTAGTCAAGTTAAAATTGTCCTATTTTTTTATACCAAACAAATTATTTCTCCACTCCTACCACTACTGGATGTTTTTTAGTATCAGTCAGTCAATACAATTGTTTGCCTACTATTCTTCTACAAAATTTAAATAAAAGCGTTTCAATATAATGAAGAGGTTTCGAGAAAATTGTACTGAAATGTGAAAAAATATAACTATTCCTGAGAAGCGATTTTCTGATATCTATTGTCAAATTTTAATCTAAATTTAAAAATAGTTAATTGCTAAATTTTGGGTGCAACCTATACTTCAGACCAAATTTTGCACTTTTATCATTCTAAAGAATATATTTCTCGTCTCCTGGGTGTTTATTAAACGGGAACCTCTCAAAAAAAAAAAAAATAATAATTTTTTCAACATGATGAAAAGGATTGGACAAAAGTGTATGGAAATGTGAAAAAAATACAAATCTTCAGGAAAAAAGATTTTCCGAGAGTATCTGAAAAGTCCCATTCTCGTCCGATTTACGTCAAAAAAAACTTTACATTATGTTTTTTCCTCCAGAAGGTTTTTTCCTTTTTTTTAAAGAATGTTTTGACACAGAATATACAAAAAAATTCGTGAATTTTCAAACAGACTTGGAAAGTTCCAAGTCTATCAAAACATAATTCTTAACTTCCAAAACAGTATTTAAGCATTTCTAAAGTTCCGAACCTCACTGGACAAAATGTGTTCCATGTTTCATTCGTGGTAGAGTTGCTAGCTTTGACGTGTTTGTGTTTGGCAATATGTTTACTATCTCTAAAATGGCTAGAGTTTTTTAATTTGTCCACCTTGTGAGTTTGTATACCTATTCTGAAACAGTGGATTTTACATTTTTAATTTTTTTCCATTGTTTAGTATTGCAGATCCTCCGGACATATCTACACTAATTTTGCCCAGACTCATTTCATGGACTTCTCAACATAACTTTCGCTTATTCTTTTCTTTTCTTTAGGTTGTGTTGAATGACAAATAAGATCAGGAATGTTCCTATTTTGTTTTTCCTAATAATTTGCTATTAGCAACGAATCGTTCAAAAATAATTTCATAAGGTTTAATTTATTATTAAACATTATAAGATTTTTGCCTTTTGATAAATCTAACATGCCGGGACAATTTAACTTTAATTTAATTGTATACATTTCGTTCTAAATGTTACACACTCCCAAAGTTTAAAAGGCTTTTCAGAAAAAATACAAAGTGTGTCGATGACTTCTTTAAATCGCATGATTCTTTTTGGAAGTAATCTTTTGATGTGGACCGATGTCCACGTGTCGGTGGCATCGTCCTGCCGAATAAATTGGAGCGGTCGTTCTATGCGGCCGGTTCTCGTGCACCATTAGGATTATAATTACGGCCTTCAATCGGGGACATCGAAAAAAATGCTATTCAATAAAAAGTATAACTGAATGTATTTAAAATCGAGTAATTGGTCTCTGCTCGAGAAATGCGTAAAGAACAAGTACCCAATTAAATCTGATCAAAGAGAATTTGAGTACTGCCATCAGAGAGATATTATTACAAAAAGTTTATACACAGTTAGTTGATTCATTAAAGGAGACCGCTTTATCAAATATCCATAAAGGGATGATAGGGTGAAGGGTTAACTTACCATTAGAACTTTGTGAGGGTGGTTCCCCAAGTTTGAGCTTGTTTTGCATCTAGGAACAGGGCCTCCCCCTCTGATACACCGATATAATTATAAAAGGTTAACTGTAGGGTGTACTACAAAGTGCTTTATAGGACGGGTTCATGTAAATTGCATAGTATTTAATGCACCGAAGCTTCAAGCACCCTTAGCTTCTTAATGGTGTTATAGTTTCCTTTCCGTGAATTGTTACATATGACTCCTGTTGACTCCTAGAACCTCCCTTTCAACCCTTAACCACCCATCTCCAAAGAAATTCTCCAAAAGTCACATATCTTAGAATAAACTGTGGACATGCAATTTCGGATAATCATGTAATTTTGGAATATACATACAGGGAAACCTATGATAATAGTTAGGAGTCACCTAGGTTTTCAGAATAAAGGTACACATGGAAGATCCATTATCTATGTATTTAACACCTCTAACTAGAGGACAATCAAAATAAAGGGCACTTTCTTGTTCTTCTGTAGTCTGTAACATTACAAGAAGCCTCTTGAGTAGCGTACACTCGAAAAAAGGACACTATCCCGTCGTCTACAGTTAATGTCTAATAATAAAGGACACTGCCGAATCCGTTCACATACTCTAATTAAATTTTTTTATTCCATTTCTACTTGATGGATTTTAATGTTGACATACATTTATTTTACAGAACCGACTCTACATTATTTTTATGTATGAAACTCTAAAATGTTACTATATTTCAGCAATGTTTCATGGCCAATTATTTATTCAAAAAGAATGCAAAAGGTGGTCCTATTTCGGTACAATTTTCTAAAAATCTATTTGGTCTATTGCAACTAATTTTTTTGTTATATTTGCCTTAGTACCCTACCGATTCATGTCATATATTTTTAAAAATAGTGAATTGTTTGAGCAACAAACTAAATTTTTGTCCAATTTTTTTTATTTTTTTTATTACAAAAAAATTACTCCTGGGTGTTAGTAACCCAATCCGCTCACTAAGATTCTTTGACCATTATAACTGAATTAATTTAAAAAAAAGAACAATATTATGAAGGGTTTTAAATAAAAGTGCACTGAAACGTGAAATATAAAACTTTTCAGGAGAAAACTGTCAGACACATTTCAGACTTTGGATATCTGATGCAAAATCTTGGTTAAAGTTAGAGCTAAACCGCAAAAGACAACATACTGCTATATATTATCAAATTATAAAAATCTCCCTTTAGAGGACATATCTCGAAAACGTATAAAATTAGTTTATCTGACTTTCCCTTAAGAAAAGGTAGCTGATTCCTCTGTTACTTTTAACTGTATTTTTAGAAGGCAACTAATTGATCAAAAACGAAAATTATTGTGTATAGATGTCTTTAAAATATGTTTCTAATGTTTGGTATAATTAACATCAACATGTTAATTAAAAATTATTTTTACTAAAATAGTTATAATAGGGGTGGGAATCATTGAGCTTATTAAGCTATAAAGTATAAGACTTAAACTTATAGACATTTAAGATACCCGGTGTGTGCAAGAGCGAGAGGGAATATCAGCAGAGGATTGCTGATGTTGTGTCGGAGGGCACACGGTTGGTTTGTAATGGGCGAGCGGGTGGTTGTGCCTTGAGGGATGAGGGTTGCGCGGCGAGGCGGGGGGCGTAACGAACTTTGTTCTTCGGCAAACTGATGTCGGTTGAATTATGGTATTGATTGGATGTGGGTCTTGATGGATTCCGGTAAACTGCTTAGCTGACATCAACGAGAATTACAAATGCGACAACCCGTTGTGGTCGTCTGCTCCCCTCGGTACATGATTTTGCCAGTTTCCTTGAGATATTAATTACGACATCAGAGAAAGGGGATGATTGAAACATCACATTGGCTGTACAATCCTCTTCAAAATAATTCGCCATAACAGGCAAGATTTTTTTAAAAGAAAGATTAGTATTTGGGCTACCGATGACCGAAAACGTCCGTTAGCACGATAACATTCAAAACGGCGAATAAAGTATCCACTAGACACGACGGATTTCTTCTTCGTGTATACCGGAACTATGGCATTAAAACCGTGGCTGTACTTTCAAATTCTTATCTATCAAATATACTGATATATCTTGCCAAGATTGGAAATTATTTTCCTTTTTCAGTACACCTTTTGCCAAACTTTTTTTTTACTGGGGCTTCCGACATCTAGGTCATTTCAGCCCCCAACTAAGTCTATATTCTATTTACACTTTCAAACACTACGTTCATACACTTAAATACATCCATACAGTGCACTCATTCCGTTTGGTCGGTGGAGTACTTGATATTCCTCCACCGACCTATACTTAAACTAAACTAGATTAGGGTCGACGGAGTACTTTTATAAATATTCCGCCATCGACCCGGAACACAACTCTTACGCTTTCAACGTTCGAGGGGCGATGATGATATTTCACCCTCACCCCTCGCCATTCACGCTAATAAATACATGCACTCAGACAAAACATACAGACACAACACATAAGACTTATTATATACAATAAAAAAAACCAATTTCCTCAAAAAAGCGACTCTGAAACTCGCTACCGTGCTCGAGAACTCTTCTTAAGTCCGGCGGCATGCCTACACGCGCTCTGTATGGAGCCAAGGCATGACACGCCTCTATTATGTGGGACACATCGAGCAACCTTTCTCTGCATAAGGGGCACCTGCGCGGGATGTTTTTATTCATTTTTTAGAGCAGCATAAGGCTAACAATCGTCATTACCAGTCTACCAGTCTTTATAAAACTATCCAGGAGAAATAAAATTTTCTGTAAAAGAAAACCTGTAAAATTACATCACAGATTTAGGATGTTGCCATAAATTAACGATTCCCTTCTTTTTAAAAATCCCTAGCTTCGAATTTGGAGTACGCTATGAACAAAGAAACAATAAAAGATTGATTGTAATACTTCGAGTAGATTTTGAGAAAATATTACAGAAAAATGTCAATTTCTTTCTACAAATACATGGCCTTGAAACATTCTGAAATAGAGTTAAATTTTAAAATTTGATACTTAAACAGAAAGTGCAGACTCTCATGGAATGGAAAAGGGTATCAAAATTAAATACAATCTAGTATTTTAGTAGTAGAGTTACATTTAAGCAAAGAAAATAGGAAAACCGATCTGATCGTCCTAAAAAAGGCCAATACCCCTTTAGTCAAGGTGTAGGGTGAGGTTTGTTCACAGAAAGAAGGGTTAACGTGTTTTCTTTAAAATTTTCTATAGAAATATTTCGATGTAACGTTTTTAAGGCAAAAATTTAACGGCAATTTGCTTACTTTTTTCGAGCAATACGAGGCTAACAATCGTTGTGAGCAGTCTTTAAAAAACCACGCTGGATCGGGAAAATAATTTTTTAAATAAATTTTGAACTTATTTTAAAGTCTTTTGCCCCAAATGGTAGTATACTAAAAAGAACGAAAGAAATCAAGTTCAGTTCCAATAAACCATATAGATTCGAGCTAATGGTACCAGAAAATGACAATGTTTTTGCTAACGCTGTAGACAAATAACTGATCAAAGAAAGTTGCTGAAAATCGGTAACATTTTAGAGCTTGACGCTTAAAAAGAAACCTCAAACAATACCTTAGATAAAAATATAATTAATTGACATAATTAATACGGTCAGTTATGATTGCTAAACATATATGGATTAATATAATGCTTAAAAAGAAAGTAGAGACTGTCTTGTAAAAATGTTTATACAAATTAAAAACCTATCAAATAGAGGTAGTGTTAACCAAAAAATTAAAAAGAAACTAGCAGTTTTTTTGCAAAAACGTCGATTCATCCTTAAGGGAAAATATTTTTTTCAAAGCATAATATACAAATTTCTTTTGTTTTTATTATTAAGATTTTTTATCTTAAAAAAGTTTGAATTATGTTAAGGAATTCCTTCTTCTTGAACACAATTTCTCTTTATAAACAAGGTATAGTTGCAAGGTATACTTCCAAGAAGAAAATGGATGGTTTGGTAGTGCTATCTACTGGAATATCACGTTTGGCAGAATTTTTTTCTACGTTGTCTATAATATTCGATAAAATTGTGGCTTGAAATGACATTCATGGATGGTATACCAATTTTTTTTAAATTTATATTTGAAACCGAATCCTATAGGAGTATCCCATATTATAAGGTGTGGTATATACATTTTCTGTGCTTTGTATATTCGATTAAATGATTGGTAGAAAAATTCTGGTCTTTATAATTTTATTTATCTTCCCATAATAACTTACTAAATGATTGGTTAATTTAATTTTATTAAACAATTTCCTCCAAATTCCTCTTCCTTTTGGGGCTTAACAATTTTTATGCCGTTAAAATAGAGTATTACACAAAAACAAAGAACCCGTGAGCGACGTTTTTAATTAATGTGTCTGAAAAAAGAAACGTTAAATTTCCGTTAAATTAACCAGGGAGCGCCTTTGTGTTAAAGTAAGAAAAGGGCCCGGGGTGGAGGATAAGGGCAAGTGAATCGAATCCACGCAAACGCCATTTTCCATCTTTCCCTTTATTCGCGTTTCCACAAATAAATTTGAGCTCGCCTTCTTGGAGATTGCGATCAACCTTATCTCATCCACCCCTTTTCCCTTGACGGCGAAAATCTCTTCCGGAGAAAGACGCCCCTCCCGCCTCCTTTAACTTTCTGAGAATAAACAGCGCGTGTAGTCTCGCTTTGATTCCAGTCCCGCGAGACAACACACTCCGAACTTAGATCCTAATCCTTAAAGCATTCTTGTTTGATATTTCCCTTGCCTCAAAACACAGCTCTTTGGTAAAATCACTTTTCCACTTTGTTTTTTGGTTGTCTCCACTTATACAGGGTGTTTTGCCTTAAACTTTGCCCGTAGATTCTACGTTGAAAATGGAACCAAATAGTACTAATTAACTAAGGTCCGAATATCAGCAGTTTAGGAGTTATTCCACTTTTTCTGATTTTTTAAGATTACACAATCTTGCTTCAAATAAACAATAATAACTCCAAAACTGAAAGGTTTTGGACAAATCCGTTGATACCGTTGAAAACTACTTGTAAACATTCGTGAAATAAGTGTTTTAGTAGAGAGGACTTGGAAAAATATTTTTTTTTATCTATGTGATATCTTGTTAATACTGTGGCTACTTTTTCTAATGAAGAATACACTTATATATATATATATATATCTTATGTCCGGGTTTTGCGGGTTTAATGCGACGGCAGCGCGTCGAAAATTCATTGTAGGGTGTGGAGAGCATTTCGAATCAAAATTAAAAAACGTTTAATAAATTCATAAAAATTTCCTTTTTATTTTTTTATTATTATTAATCTTTCCATCTTACCAATCCTTCAACCACGGTTTTTTTCTTTTCCTTCATCATTTCTTTATCTTTGAAAAATGAAAATAAAAAAGCAATTGCACCACTAAAGAGAGTATTAAATCGAGTACGTTTTCTGAAATTTGCTGGTCTCTAGGATTGAAAATAGTAATAATAATGATAGTTTAGAATCACCATAGTAAGTTTTTCAACTTTGGAAAAAAAAATTTCAAAGTTCTCGCTACTAAAACATTTATTTCATGAACGTTTATAAGTTTAGTTTATCACATCTTATTGGAATTTTAACGTAGTTTTCAATGATACCAACGGATTTGTCCAAAACCTTTTAGTTTTCGAGTTATCATTGTTTATTTGAAGCAAGGTCTTGAAATCTTAAAAAATCGGAAAAAGTGAAATAACTCCGAAATTGTTGAGATTAGGACCATAGTTTATTTGGACTTTTTGGTTTTGGTTTTAAGTTTCTAACACGAGTAGCCGAACACCCTGTATAAACCTACTCAGTATCTCGTTCAATAATTTTATTATTATTTTTGTTATTTTGAATGTTGAGTAGCCACCTTATACGACCTGTCCAAAGCTTTTGATTGTGTTTTGCACAAAACGATGAAATTAAAATATTATAGAGTTATGCTGGTTAGACTTCGGATCCCACAAAGTGTACCTTAAGGGTCAGTTAAGAGCCCCATTATTCTCCTAGTCGCTATTGATCACCTGCCTGATATAAATATAGATTCAGAGTTCGTGTGAAACAGAAGAAACTGCATAAGTGGATGTCTTATATTGTTATGCACTAAATTCAACTAAAACCATAAAAATTATGTTTACATTAAAAAAAAAGTAGTCAAGAAAGATCTTTGTCGTTTAAAATATTTGTGCTTTCATTTGGACGAAAAGTTATCGTGGAATGAAAATGTTCTTCAAGTACTAGTTTAATCAAAAAACATAAAATATACCCTTTTAACGGAATCAACAAAAATATAATATTATTTAAACTCAAGATAAAATTGCACCATTTTTTCATATACAGAATATTCCTCCACCCCTACCAGAACTGGATGTTTTTTTTTTAAATAACACTAGAAACAATGTTTGTCTATTATTCTCCTTCAAAATGTAAATAAAATCGTTTCGATTTGCTGAAGACGTTTGTAGAAAAATGTACGAAAAGGTGAAAAATTCAACTTTTCAGAACCAATTTCCTGATCCATTTCCGGTTCTATTTTTGTTAAACAATTTGTTCCATTATAAGCAATTTATGTTTCGTTTTACCTTTCTTACTATACTATGAATTCGTATCTAGGTTGTTTTTTATATTAATTTGTTGATTTTCGCAGCAACCTAAATTGGAGACTAAATGGGTACACTTATTTCTTATGCAAAATAAATTAATCCTCCCCTCCTGGATGTTTTTATATAATTTTTTGTTAGGACTGTTAGCCGATGAATTTTTTTAATTACAAAAATATATTTTTTAGTATGATGAAGCGGTTTGAAGAAAAGAGTTCAGAAAGGTGAAAAAGTACAACTTTTCAGGAGGATTGTTTTTTCTGGTTCATTATCGGTTCTGTTTGTTAAAAGAATCTATTTGGTCTTATAACCAAACTATTTTGTGCTTGATTATACAACAAAATCGTAACTAGGTTTTTTAATTATTGAATTGTATATTTTTGTCAAGAAGCTAAAGTTTAGACATAATTTTACAACTATTTTTAATACAGCATTTTTTTTTTTCTTTCGATCTAGGTGTTTTTATAAGTATCCTTTATTGCAATGATTTGTCTATGATTGCTCTTCTAAATGAAAAAATAATTGTTTCAATATGATGAAGACGTTTAGAAAAAAGTGCACAAAAAGGTGAAAAAACACAACCCTTCAGGAAAAACGATTTTCTATATACCAGAACACTTCATTCGCAACTTTCAAAAAATTATTTGAAGCACTTCCAATGCTCGTATTTCCATTGGACTTATTTCATTTCTGTGCAGAAAAAAATGTAGTTTTACTGTGTCTGGCAGTTTGTCCATTCCTTGTGTTATGTATAAATCCATTCTAGATAAATAATTCTCCATTTGGCATCTTTAATTTAATTTGAAAGATAGAACTTTTTAGATAGAACAACGGTTTTTACCTCCTAGAACGAACAACAGGATTGTAACCTTGGCAACTAAGGATAAAAAGTATGTATTCATAAGTGTTCACAACTAAATAGATTAGAGCTTTGCATAAATAAGTAAACCGGGTTATCTTCGAGCTGATGAGCTGTGAGCAGTTTGATCAATACCGGTTACAATCTCAGGTCAGCCTACAATCGCTGCATTTCGACACTAACAATAATAACATAGTAACATTGATTAATTGCATGTTGAATCTTCCTATAAATAAGATACCCGTAGGCTGTAATATATTGTATTAAAAAGAATTCTTACAAAGGTTTTTTTCCCTATAAAAGGACTTCGACCCTACATTTCAGGCGTCCCTGGAATTCGACGAGTTATCAAACGGCTATTCAAAAGTTAAAAAAATATAAACTACTGGCTTGATCACGGTTCGTTGCAAGGAAATTAAAATGAAATTAATATAAAACCGTTTTAATCCTGCAACACTGTTGTGATATCTTGAAAAAAAGTTAAATCAACAATAATACTGTCATTTCTTTTTAATTTTTTTCTCCATGGAAAATATTTATTCGACTTGCCATCAATAAAATTATATTTAACTAAGTAAAAAAAAATGGAGTGGATCCCATTCTATTAATTGAAATCACCGAAGAGTATATATTTTAAACAAATCAATACTCAGGACACTTGTGCTGATTGAATTTTTTCTTTCCCAATTAACCAAATTGTTAAACTATGCAGGGTGCCACTGACTGTTGACAGTTTCTTAGGCCAATGAACAATTCTTTCTTAATTGCTGAAATGTACCAATAATTTTTATAAGCTTCAGTTTGGTACAAAAGTCCTTAAATTATTCTTATTAGCAATTCAGATATCGTGAGATGCGGTCGGGTGTGATGTCGGTTTCAGAAAAACATTTTCTTTATCGTGCCAACGTTTCGATCTTTTAGTGAGATCATCTTCAGGGCTCAAAGTGTTTGTCTTCTGTGTAATTGTGCCATCCTTGTGTGTCGTGTTGAGAGTCTGTCTATTCTTATTAGCTGTCTCTGGAAAAACAGAGGCTTCCAGCGAGAAGTTAGGACTTTTAATTCTGCACCCCCGGGTCAAAAAAAAAAAAAAAAATGTTATGATATGGATCAGCGTCCGACCAGTTTACTCTGCGATCGATCTATTTCGCGCGTGGGATAGGATGCTGCGCGAGCAGAACCTCAAATCGCCAATGATCCACGTCCGATGCAAACTAGGTTTTATTAGTTATTAAATAATAAAGAAGTGGCTTATACATTAAATGCCAAGTATAAAATCGTTTGTTCCCGTTATAAATTTGGTTGTTGCCGATCATTTTTGTCTGCCATTCCTTGCTGGGACTTATAACCCGCCAGACAATTATTTGAATAACCTTTCGTCAGATGTTTTATTTACATTATCCTGTTGTCTTTCCGAGCAAAGAAGCTGAAATTCCCAGGAAAGGAGATGTATTGACTTTGCATGGGTCAGCGTGCGACATTTTTGCACTGCGAGTGATGCCGTGAAATTCCGCGTGATGCAATGCGATAGTTTCTCCACTTTTTAGTTCCTTTATTTGTTAAATTTTTCTTTGCACTATTGCTTGACACCAACAGCCTGTGGATAGTTGTAATATCTAAAGGTGGCTCCAGTGCCGGTTGCCGCCGAATAATTCGCCAAGTATCGAGATATCGTCTTGGCATTCGCCAAATAGCGTGCCTACATATACACACATGCGGGGTTTGTACAGCGAGTCCTCAATTTACTATCAATCGAGATGGACAACAGTGAAGCTGCGGTTACTGTTTTGAGTAGTGGCTATAAAAATAGACACAGAGTACTGCTGCCCTATCTTGCTTTCGCAGATATGCGATGCCACACAGCGAAAAACACCTTCCGATTTTTGTGATTCGGAAGAGAAGTGTTCCAAATTATTTATTGGTTCAACTTAATCTAGGAACTCCAAGACTGCTATGTTGTGCCAATCCTTTTTTAACCAACAGAAACAACGCTATATTATTCTTTCATTAATACATACACAAGTTACGAATCGTTTATTATTGAAAAATAAATAGCAGTAAATAGAAGTGAATAATAACTGTTGATTGATGATTACAGTTGATTTACTTACACTACAGATGTTTCCCGACTGTGTGGATGCTTTGAGTTCGGCTACTTCACGAATATTCGTGCACTTTGAAGCGGACAAGAAAACCGACAATTAGCCGAGCAAGGCGAGCACCGAACAATGTTGCTTGGCGCATAACTGAGCACTCATCCCTACGAATCGGGATTCGGCGAACTTTTGCTCGGCATTCGGCGAATCCCGCATGTCCCCGGTTCCTTTTAAGCTTAATTATTTATATACTGTCCGTAAGCCCTATATAGAATATTTACTTATTCGGAGAAAATTTGACTTATCAAATTGTCCCCCGAATGTGGGGAATTGTATTCCTCCAGGTGTTTCTGTTATAAATGATATTCAAGATGAAATCATAAAAAGAAAAATGACCCATGTTCACCGTGGTTTCGAAATTTTCGTCCACGCGTTCCGACGAGCCCGTTTATGAGGTGTGCAGAAGGGGGTGAAGAGTAGGGTTAAAGGGCGGGGGCGGTCGAGGATCGTAAGAAAGGGAATGCCCGCCGAGCAGACAATGTAAACGCTGGAAGGGAGAGGCGGGAAGAATAAAGGGTTGAAATGACAATAGGTGGGCGTGTCGGCGCCTGCCCACAGCTACCCTTGATGCCCTCCCCGTCCTATTCTTGTCGTCCTGATAATTGAAGAGCCACCCCGTTGAAAGGAGTCTCTATTGTTTGAAGGTGACAAATCACCTACGCTTTTAAATGCTCCTTAAATTGCTCTCCACTCTTTTTCTCTCTTCCACTCTACCTGTTTACTGTTTCACCCCGTGCCCTTCATTCCGTTTTTTTCCTTTTTCTTTTTTTTTAATTGCAGACCCTCTCCCAGTTTCTGTTTAGGGAATGAAGTACGATGAAAGGGCACCTTCATTCTGATGGTAAGAGAATGATAAAAAGGGTTCTCCTGTTCAAACATAGGGACATTTTTAATGAGATAAAACGTATAAACATAGCCCAACTGAGTCTGGGGTGGTAGGGGGGTGGTTGATAATGAAGTAAAAGAATTAATAAAATCTACGTGTCTCCCCCATTCACTTTTCCCTTTCTCTCTCTCAAACACACCCGCGCTCACACTCCTTTTCCTCTATCTTTGTAATACCTTTTCTCTTCTCTTCTACAACTTGAAATTTTCCCTTTTTTACATCTGGGTGTATTGACTGAATTTTTCCAACGGCTAAGGGCCTAGGATAACCGATTTCAATTAAGCCTTTTTTACCACCTCTGAACTGAAGGTTAAGAATTTTATAATGCCCCAACACTATAACGATAAATCATAATTAATAACTACTTTGTTAGGCCTTTTGCTGTGTTGTGAACTTAAAAGCTGCGTTTTATAATGTGGAGAAGTACATTGGTAAAATTTATTCGTCCATAAATATAAAAACCATATTACTATCATATATAAAAATTGTGAAGTAGGATACCCTTATAAGGTGATACGGACCGCGTTAGCCGAGTGGTTAAGGCGTCATACTGTCGGCAAGTAGATGCCGCTGTCGTGGTTCGATTCCCACTGTCGCCTCTGGCTTTTTTTATCTGACGCCTAAGGGGATGTTGGCAGAAACGAAAATGGACACGGAACTCATCGATTGAAGGTCTGGAGAGGGATCGGATCTCAGTGACCCTGAATTTGGTCCCAACCCCATACGAATAAGAGTTTTTTTGTTGGAAGAACATCGGTATGTCGGGGGCTCAATTCACCCAAGTGCTGCGAACTCCCAAAAATGGAGCGAGGAAGGCGTATAGCGAGCTGCAGTGCTCAGAGAGTTACTACTTCTCCAGTTCCTGGTGTCCACCACAAGTTAAAAAAAAGAAAATAGTGATACACTACCATTGTCCTGCATTTTTCAAAAATTTGCGGCTTATTTTTTAATCTTATAGTTAACTCTTCTTTAAAAATCTTGTATCAATTAGAACTTTCAATAAACAAAACAATTTTCGTATTCATGACGTAGAAAAGATCCAATTTAGATTATCAAACAACGCTTTTTCTTTTTTTAGGCTTGTCAAGCTTTCTGATAATATTATTACACGCTGCTTCTCTATTTTTTAAGCATTTCGGCTATCCTCAATTTTTCCCAATCTAAAAGTACTGGCTCCAATCAGTTCATTCCAGCAGGACACAAATGTATATCCAGATAATTTCACGTTTGGTCCAGACAACCGACAACAAAGATGCCAAACTAAAAAGTTTTGTATCGATTAACAAAATATATTGTAAGTATTGTATCGATTAATAAACAAAAAAATTATTAGAGACGAAAACTCGTCATTGAAGTAGAGAAGATCCAGTTGAGGTCATCTAACAACCCATCGTCATTATTTCATTGCCAAGTTGTCTGATTGTGAATTTATATTATGATGATTATTCAAGACAAAAATCAATAGCAAAATAGCGAATTAGACGTTAAATTTAAAACCTAAATTTTAAACAATTAACACCATGAAGCAGATCTAAATCAAAGCGAGTGGCAACAAATAAATAATTAGATAGATCCTATTTTTCATATGTGAGAATATCACCTACTCGATTGTGTCTACAATACCTGTTATACACTCTGCTTCTCTATGTTTGAAGTTATTTGGCTAACCTGAATTTTTCACTACCCAAAAAGACTTTGTCAACAATCGGTATATTCCAGCAGAACCTAACTGTACATCCAGTTAGTTTCAAGTTTGATCCAGACATTTCTAAAAAAAGTATAACATTTTGTATTACAACCGCCAGAAAGGTGGGTTTCTTTTCATTATTTCGGTCGACTATCAATTTACGTCCTTTCAAATCTTAGTGATATTAGTTATAAAAAGGCATTCTGTTACTTCTTGATAAATTAAAATCAAATTGAAATCATTCACATAAGAAATGTTAAAGATGCCAAGGGGATTTTCATTGGACCGTTGCGAAAATTTCTTTAAAAATTAGAATAGAAGCGACTACAGATGTATTCAATGTCCCGTTTATATTTCAGTTGATATAAGCGAAATTCAACATAGCGAGAGAGAGAGAAAAAATCTAGTTGGAGCAGGGTATAGGTTTTCCAAAACTTCTGAAAAATAAATGAGGACAGTGCAAATAAATGGCCAATGTTTATAGAAAAGCCTTCTATAATGGATAGCCTGGAAACGTCTTAAATCCAAATCTGCCAATGTTCAAATGTCATTACAATTTTTTATCGGATTATCATAGAATTACATCTTATTAACGTAATAATATTAATTATATACTCAGATATGAATATTCTAGATCAAAGGAAGTGGAGAAATAAATTAGATTTTAACTTAAGAATTAATTTAAATTGATTTTCCACTCAGAGGTTTGTAGATTGGGAAATTGTTCTCTCACCAACATTGATATACTACGTGCAATAAAAATAAACAGAGTGGAATCAAGTGAGAGATGGTTAAACGGAAATCGCAGCAGGGGCTAATCCTAATAGCATCCACGACATCTAGGGAACATGTGGGTGATCAGAGCATAACAAAGGGACTCCACCCTCCGGAAAAATTGCTCAATTTACATTTCACCAAAGCGCACACGAATTGAAAGGATTTCAATGTAATGAATTATTGGCATTTAATTAGTTCAATATGTGAAAAAATCATCACAGAATTTAGATTATTTTGATACAATTCAAGTAAAATTCAATTTTTGTTATCTATTGTATACAGTGTGTCTACTTTCTGGTGTATCCTCGAAATTACCTCAATTGAACGAAATCATAGAGAAAGTCCTGCATAAGAACTTTGATGAACCTTGATCATGACTTTTAGTTGAAACGGTCTCATTCCCACTATTCAGTAGTGTCATCGCATTGTAAACATCATCGGTGCCATTATTGAGGTGCTGTTTTCTTAAGTCCACAAACTAATGTAGACCGCTTGGGTTAAATTGTCAAAAGCCATAAATGGAACCCACGCGACTCAAAAGACAAGAACATAACAAACGCTGCAGATTTCTTCAAATACTACTGGACAAACGATCAAAACTGGTAAAACAAACGGCTCATTTACAGCACAATCCTGAGACCCAAATGGGCATATGACATCGAATTTTTCAACCATACGTTCCGATCTCCTTATCCAATACCTACAATCGAAATCTTCGAATTTTAATATCCGAAATGACCTTGCAGTAGTCAAAAACAGCTAGAAGAATTTTCAGAAAGTAGTGTACCCCCGGGTTTTTTCTAAATGGCCTGTATTGGGCAAAATCATTAAAAACATTTGTTTAACGTTCTCCTCACCTTAATCCTTATTTTGCGTTCAGAAGGAATCTTTCCATTATTCTGCAGCGACATTATAGACATCGATGCCGCTCTTGAGGTACTGATACGATTACGAGGTATTGATACTGGTACGATTCGTTACGGCACACGGGGCTGCTTTGAAAGCTTAAGACAACCTTTTACATTACATTGTCTATTGTGGAACCGATATCGTTATAACCATACCTTGAATATTACCCCTTCTTTGGCAATTTCGTCAGACCGTTTCTTTCCTTCCTCATCTTCGTCCCGGAAGGACCTTAAGGTAATCTTATTTATTTTAATTTAGGCGTTCCCCGACTAGTTTGGAGCTAAAAGCTTACGCATTATATCTGCCTGACTGTCCGAACGTCAATCTGTGTTCCTTTCATACTCAATTTATTATCACGCGCATTTAATTTGATTGCCTAAACCTAAGATTGGATGATTGGTGAGCCAGTCCAAGGGGTGTATTGGCGTAATTCTTTACTTTCAAGTTCAGCTATCGCACAGATTCAAGGGTACCCTATGGTAGTACCTTAAGACCCATCCTATACACCGCAGACATTCTTGCCATTTCTGAAATTATCTTTACCACCTACAGGTTTGCATAATGATGCCATATCGACTAGAAACCTGCAAACTCACGTCACATTCCTCGAGCAGTGGTAGAAAAGACAATAAACATTTTTCATTCTACAAAGGATAACTGTTCCCGTCCACTAGAATAGTATCCAAATCCCGCCTGATGTTTTAGTCTCCTTGGGCTATACATTGTTAAATGGCATACATGGAACCCCCACGACTAAAAAGGCATAGAACTCAACAGACAATTCAGATTTATTAAAAAACTAGTGGACAAACGATCAAAAATGTAATAAACCATCCTGATGGACTATCGCATCGAAGTCTTCAACCAACCTCCAACGTATTCAATACCCTACGAACTTTATGATCCAATATGTCCTTAAAGTAGCCACAAAACTACAATAAGTTTAAGAAACCTTTCATGCTGCAACCTTCCTGCCAATAATTCTAGGAGTCGGGGGTGGAACCAACCTGGTCAACCAGTACTTACAACTCTTTTGTACCTACTTCATAATTCCATTTCCAAATTCCACTGAAGAAACCCATTTTCGAAGATATGCCGGGAGTCGAACAAGCCCGGAACTTTCTCTGTATGAGTGGCGTGTAAAAATTTTTATCGTTGTGTCAAGGGGGGATGGGTCAGAAAATTCTCAGGCGACGGTGGAAATCGGCCGAAATAATGATGACAAGTGTGCTGGGAAACGGGGGTTTGGCATACTCAAACCACTGTAGCCTTGTTGGTACTTTTCCTAGTATTTTAGTTCAGTTGAATTGATTCGATCGTTCTTTCAAGAGGTATGTACTAGGTGACTGACTGTCATTGGTTCAATTCTCTTTATGGATGGCAATTCCTTCCTACTACAAAGCTACAAATGGGGGTGGGGTCATCGTTAAATATACCCTTGTGTAGGCGTTCTTTCAGGTGACCTGTATGTAGCGCTACTCCTCTGACTTTTACCCTATCTGCTAGTAACAATGTGTTTTGTTGTTTTTTGGTGAGATTTTTTTTTCATGAGTTACTATGTCTCGCACCTCTGGTATTTGTTCACGTCATTTATTTTATGGGATCGATTCTTCCCAAAATTGTGCCCTGGTTCTTCAATTGAAATATAATAAAAATTTTCAGGTCAGGCGACCGTGGAAATCGGCCGAAATAATGATGAAAAATGTGCTGGGAAACGGGGGTTTGGCATACTCAAACCACTGCAGCCTTGTTCGTACTTTTCCTAGTACTTTAGTTCAGTTGAACTACATTTCAATTTCAAGTTGAATATATGAAGTAGATTTAGCATAAATTATGAAATAACATTAATACGGCAAAACTGAAGTGACTGAGATAAAACAGAAACATAAATAGAACAGATCGAAGAAGAAACCCAAATCTTTGTTATAAATCGTCAAATAATAATCATATTATTGGAACCGATGTCGTTAGAAGCAGACGGGCCTGCAATCAATGCAAATTACTTTTGATCCCTGGCCACCCCTGCCGCAAGCCACCCTTCGCCCTGCGTTATTTCACCATTAGAAGCCGAACTCGTGTTACACTAAGACCCTTTCGTCCTATACCCTTTTTTTCACTCTTACACATTTTTGCTAAGGGTCAACGCAAAATTGTCATAAAAAACGAACTTTTGTACGGATTTTTCTAATTAAAAAGATGATAAGTAATTAATTTTCGTTAGAACCGTTGAGTTTTTTCTATTTTCTTAAACTAGACTCTTTGCGCAGAATGTTTCAGGGAGATTCCAAGCTTTTAAAGTTCTTCAAATAATTTTTTGAAAGTTAAGAATCAAGTGTTTTGGAGTGTATAACATCCGTTCTCCTGAAAAGTTACCATTTTGTCCAAACCTTTCGGTCATAATATTTTTAAAAACACTGACAAAGAATTTCGTTACCCGAAAGAAGTAGAAAGAAATAAATTAAATATTAAATATTATGATAAATAAATAATTAAATTTTAATAAATATTAAGAAGTATAAAGTAGAATTAATAAAACAGATTTTGAAAAAAAAAATTGGGACTGAAACGGGACCAGAAAATTGCTTCTCTCGAAAATTTGTGTACTTTCACGTTTCGTTACACTTTTATCTAAACCTTTTCTTTACATTGAAACGATTAATTTTTCTTTTTATAGAGCATTCATAGGCATAGGCAAAAAATCGCCCAATGAGCTGAGAGAAATAATTTATTTTGCACAAAAAAACTGTAATATTTAATCACAACTTTAGATTGTAAAATTAACAAATCATTACATTTAAAAATTTTAACATGCAAATTCCCGACTAAAAAAGACAAAAATATATTGTTTGTAACAGGCCTAATAGGTTTTGAAAAAATAGTATCCAAAACGGATCAGGAAATCGCTTCTCAAAAGTTAGGCTTTGTCACCTTTCTTTCGGTACACTTTTCTCCAAACCTTTTAGTCATATTGAAACGATTATTTTTTTTCTTTTTGTAGAGCAATGATATACGAACAATTGTAACTAGTTTATTTAAAAAAACTGCCCAGGATCGAAGAAACAGTTGATTTTTTATTCTTAAAAAAGTGTAATATTTAGTCACAGCTTTATGTTATTGCCAAAAATTAAAAAACCCACTGGTTTTAAAAACTCCAAGCAAAGAATTCATATTAACTAAGGTGGATTAAACAAAAATAGATTGATTATAATAGACCAAATAGATTTGAAAAACATGGTACTAAAAATGGATCAGGAAATCACTTCTCCTGAAAACTTTTTCACCTTTCGGTACATATTTCTCCCGACCTCTTCATCATATTGAAACATTTCTTTTAGAGAAATAATAGGCAATCCCAACCTTACATTAGGTTTTGGCTTAAAAAACACCGACGATCGGAGAAATATTTTCTTTTGAATGAAAAAAGTGTATAATTTGGTCTGATGTTCATGTTGCTTTTTAAATTTAGCGATTGGCGATTTTTATGAATTCTTAGCTACGAATTCGCAGTATATCAAGACAACTAACAAAATATTGGTTCTAATAACCCACGAAGATTTATAATTTTTCAGTTTGTTATAAAAAAGTGTAAATTTAATCATAACTTTAGATTATTGACAAAAAATAACGATTAACTATTTACAAACTTTTGCTACTGATTCGTAGTATCCTAAGAAAAATCTTTTAAAAAATTGATTGTAATAAATCAAATAGAGTTTGATTTTTTCATTTCCTAAAAAATATGTGCCATTTAGTCTTAACTTTAGTAGTAGTACTTTAGTCATAACTTAATTATTGACAAAAAAATAACGATTCAGTATTTTAAAAAAACCTTTACCTAGGAACTCGTAGTATCCTAAATAATCTATTGATTAATGAATAATGATAGAACAAATAAAGATTGGGTAAAAAAAATTTCAAATTTTTGCACTCTTTTTTAACCAAATAAATGACCTTGAAAAATAGCTGAAATACTGTAAAGTTTTATATTTATATTTAGGAATTACAGCTTTTCTGAAAAACGAAATTCGTATGAACAGTACAATCCATCGGGTAGAAGTTGGGTTAAACAAACAAATAGTAAAACAAACCAGCTATTAGTCAGAAACTACCCCCTTACTAGTCTTAGTTACTTTAGTTCAAAAGTAAAAAAATTAATCAAACTGATGATGGAATAATATAATCCGAATAATCCTACGAAAAAATAGATCTTTCTAATCCTAATTTAACAGAAGGTCAATCAGAGCTGGTTATTAATTTTTTTAATTATAAGAACGATATTTATGGTTCGCCCAGGTGTTTTGTAATTATAAGTTTTAACAAAATGATGAGCTCAGATTGCCAAATTACATCTCGCGTGGATTAAAATGTACATTATTCGAAAACGGATTTCCGTCCTGAATACAACAAAGTGAATGTAAAGTTTAAAGCCGCGTTTAATATATTTAAATGGATAAAATATTGATTAGGCGTAAACGTTTGAAGTACTGAAAAGTACTGTGGCGCGGTCGGATGGGTGGGGGCGGAGGTGGAACGAATTTATACAAAATCCCTCTCTCAGACAGAGAGATTAACAAAAGGAAATTTAACCTCGTGTATATACAAACGGGACGGAAAAGAAACTGTAAACACAGAGGGGGAGTCTCCCCTGAAATGTAAAAAACGTTTACAGAGGACTTGCACTAAGAGTTTTGTCGACTCTTAATTACTGTTAACCTAAGTAATATTGTAATATTCACGTGTAAAGTCAGACTTGGCCCAAATATATTTTGCTTCCATCCCCTCGCTCTTTTCAGCCGGAACCGTCTTGCTTCCGCTGATTCATGTAGGCCAAGTGATGATCGATCCGAGAGATCCGATAGATCGGACTGTACATTTCTTCAAAATGTAATTTAAAAAACACTATAGTTTCTATACAGATAGTTGAATTTCTTGTTTTATTAAATATAGATTATGCTATAACAGATAAACTAATTAATAGGTGACAGAAAGTGATAGAAAATTTATTTTCATTACGCTTTAAAAAAATAATAATAACAAAAAATTAAAAAGGAAAAGTGAATAGTAAATTTAAGATTATAATATAATTCGTAATATTTCGACCAATCGACCGTATCTCCACACCCGATTTAAGGTATCGAACACAAAAGTGATCAACTGAACAGAAATCTACGAATGACAGACCACCTGGTCACTGGTCAGGCGTTGCTCGCCAGTTTTATTCACAGTTCAACTGTTCTTGAAATAGTGCCTTGAGAGAGCCACGATTAATATATCCGGTTGTACAAAGTACTAGGCGTTTTATTTGTGAACTTTATTATTTGTAGTGGAAGATTTATTTGTCTGGAGGCAATTAGAATATTGATTTCCTTTTCAGAAAAGTTTGACCTTTCCGCTAAATCATCAAAGTTCTAAAATTTTAACATTAAACAAATTTTAAAAGTAAATAAGTTGTTGCCTCAAAGAGAGGCCAAACTGTCGGGACCATCGTCTCAAAATCTATTTTGTTTAATACAACCAACACTTTGTTCTTTTGTTTTTCATAGTTTACTACAATTATTACCATTTTGTAGCTAAAGGATTTTAAAAACTTATCAACAAAAAACAATAAAATAAAATTAATGTTTTAATGGAGCATCCTCAGTTTTTCGGAAGAACAGGTGATTTTTTGCCAATTCTTTTGTTTACCACCACTTTCATTCAATGGATATTAATTTTGATAAACATTTCCTTTTCTTTACAGTACACATTTTCTGTTTAAGTTTACAAATTTTTTAAAATTTTAGCTGATTTTCTTTTTCTTTTTCTTAGTATACTGCGAATTCTTAGCTATTGGTTTTTAAAAAATAGTGAATAGTTATTTTTTGGTAATAAGGTAAAATTATGACAAATTTCACCTATTTTTTTTTTTTTAATTATTTCTTCAATTTTGGATGTTTGTTTTTAAAAAACCACTCACACCTCTTTGCCTAAATAAAATACCACTTTTCAGGTGAAAAGATTTTCTGATCCATTTTCGGATATTTTCAAAATAGTCGATTATACCAGTCTATTTTTATTTTATACATTTTAATATTCTGCAAATTCTTAGCTAAAGGGTTTTTCAAAAAAGAACACACACGCACAAAAATAAAATAAAATGCAAGTTTAAGAGGTTGCGACGGTTTGTCGGACAAGCTGATGGTTTTTGCCTAGTGTTTTGATTAATATCACTTCTCCTAGTTTTGCTACGCATCCTTTTTTTCATAAAAATCAGTCTTTTTTCTTTAAATATAACATTTTAGCGTATTTTGGCAATTTTTTAAGGTACTTGCTCAAAGGTAGATAAAAATGTTGCCATTTTTCAGTAAGATTTTTTGAAATTTATTTGATGTTTTACAACCAATCTATTTTTGTTTTATTTTTCTTAGCACACTAAGAATTCCTAGCTAAAGGGTAAAAATAACGGATCGTTAAGTTTTGGCAACAAACTCAATTTAGCTTTAAAAAGCAAACTAACTTTTTTTATGCAAGAACTTCTCCAATCCTGTAAGTTTTTACAAACCTTTCTATGATTATGTGCCTATTATTGCTCTTTTAAATTGAATCAAGAATGATTTTAATCTGACAAAGGGTTAATGAGAAAAGTAACCAAAAGTGAAAAAGTACAATTTTTCAGAAAAACGGTTTTCTTGTAATTTTTTTAAAATTTTTTCATCTAGCTGCTTTCACTTTTTGACATTAATGTGGTAATATATAGACAAACACATAAATATCATGCATAAAAAATTCACATTCATTCATTCGGCAATTCACGCATACCAATAAAAAAGAAAATAACGAAAAACAGAGACTAAAGGGGCAACAATTTTCTACGTTCCATTAATAAAGATGTGTAAATATAATTTATTTAATATATAGTCTAGAATCTCAACCGTTTTTTAACGGGGGTTTGCAAAACCTGAAAGTCATACAACCTCGCAGTTCTGGTGTTTTTGAAGAACCTAAGAATTTCTTACGTAGTTTTAATACTATTTTGTCATTTATTGACATGGTGAAATTATTTGAAAAGTGATAATAGTCAGGAATTTAATGCATTGTTTTTTTTCTTTGTGCAGGTAAAGACCTACTGCAGTGCTGAAAATTCCCTGCCAAGAAATTCTAGGTAACTATGAACAAAAAAAGAATATCATGTACAATATATGACATCATTGACGGTTCTTCACGTTTTGCGATCATACCGAAAACTTGGGGTGACACAGAAATAGTCCGGACGAGAAATAGTGGCAGCTATTTCGGGACACAAGGTCATTAGGCCATCGATACCTAACTGGAGATTTTTATTGACATCCGCAACTGTTGATGGTACGATATAGAGTAAAGTACATAAAGGTCAGAGCGATGCTGATTTGTCCCCCTTAAACCGAAAATTTCCCTCTTTATCGTTTTATTATTATTATTATTATTACGTCTTGTTACTTGCATTTAGATATAAATAATCATAGTAGTGAATTTTTTTTTTACATTCATCGACAGTTTTTTTTATCTTTAGTATCAGGTAGCACTATGACAGTTTCATGTCATTTTGTCAAGGTCAGTTTTTTATTTTTATGTGGCATTCAATAGGCGAGTCATCCCCAAATTAGAAAACTTCCATATGATTTATAGCATCAGGTTGAATTCATTTAAATGAATAAAACGGCCGGACCTGTGCTACCCCATGGCTAACATTTTCCATTGAAGCCTTTCCATAGAAAACCTTGACATGATTATTTCGAACCTCTTTCACACTATATAATGCTAAAATATAGAGTGTATTATTTATTATAAATTGTTGAATTTATATTGTTATTTTAATATCGACAGACATTTTTATCAGAGTGTTTGTAATGATGCTGAAAACTGTCTGATCTTCTCGATAAAAATTATCGCCCATTCTTTGCATAATTAATTTTTTTTATATTGACTTTTTTTTAAATTATTGCAAGTCCTGGTTGGGTTTTTCAGTCTAGCTCACGTAAAAAACATGTCATTTTATCAAAAATTATGTCGTAAAGTTATGAAAGGAGAAAAGGTCATTCCAATTGAATATAATTGCCGTATAAAATTCAAAAACATAGGATTACTTAATGCATATTTTGCAAGTAGGAAATAAATTCACAAATATGACAGTTGATCAACCGAGTTGATCGATTAATTAATTTATCGACGATGGTTTGTGGCAAGACCAACCAGGAAAATGATATAGATTATGCGCAAACAATATCCACACGCGAAAAATATTTATGTAGATACTATATTCAAGGAATAAAAATGTCACGTCGAAATCGATTTTTGGTCAAGTTAAATGGTAATAATTAATGGAGGACGAGTACGGAAGGTATTAATTAAACAGGTGTAAAGTTAAGGAGGTTGGAAAATGATCAGGGTAAGAATCGCTTGATGATAGAATAATCACATTATTACTTTTTTTTTAAATTAAATATTATACACTATACATTCACGGTAATAAAAAGATTCAGTCTCAATGTACACACAGTGGAACACAAAATGAGATGTCTAGTAGTCATAACCATATTCAGTCCTAAAGCTACGAAAAGAGAAAAAATTCCACTCGGAAATGACCTAATTTCCAAATGAGGATGTACATACATGAAATGACAGAGGAACAAAAGCTGTTTTGAAGAATTAATTGAATTATGAATGATGTTTGTTATACAACCTATGAAAATTATATTAGTGCTTAGGAAAGGCCTACCCAATAAATTTCCCTGTATGTATTATTATACTAAAGAAATTTAAAAAAATCCTTTCGAGATCTGGTTCGTGCAAGTTGGTAGGGAAATAATAAAGTTTACGGAAGATGGAAGGTAATTAAGCATCGTGTAAAGTAAATGAGGTTGGAGTTTCGCATGGTGGTTGAATAATACATTTAATTTTTTACTAAATATTACATACTACACTTTCACGCTAATAAATACATTCCGTCTCAATAAGCACCCAATTGTACACAAAACGAAATATTTATTAGTATTATATACAGACATAAAGCTATGAAAGGGGAAAAGGCTAGAAATGAATACAATTACTGCATAAAATTCAAAAACATACATTAATTAATGTATATTTCCAAAGGAGAAAACACATGCAAAAATATGAGGAGGAAGAAAATCTAGTTTATAATTAATTAATTTATGAACGATGTTTATTAGATGACCTACAAAAATGATATTGATTAAAAAAAAACTCAAAAAATATCCATGTATGTATTATATATATATTAAAAGGAATAATAGAATGTACTTCTAAATCGATTTTCGGTCAAGTTTAAATGGTAATAGAGGAAGAGTACGGAAGGTGGAAGATAATTAAACAGGTGTAAAATGAAGGAGGTTGGAAAATGATCGGAGTAAAAGTCGCTTGGTGGTAGAATAAAGGGATTGTCTGTGAGATGGCCGACAGTAAATAGTGTATGGGAGGGTATTCATTGAATTAGGAGAGAGGAAGGCGGGTTTGGGGGCGGCGAAAAGGAAGGAGATAGATAGACGAGGAAGCGATAGAGCAGAGGGGTCCGCGTCCAATGGGAAGTGAAAGAAATAGCGCAGGATCTCTGAGTAGTGGGGGCCTGTACAATGCGCCTGCGGCTTCTGTTTTGTTGCATACTGCTTCTGCCAGTCTGTTGAAGGAAAGAGTCGCAAGAGGATCGAACCGTCTGACAGGGCTCCGTCACATTACTTAGGCTCCTGGACACGACATGACTTCAGCGTCTTTCTTCAAGGTAAACATTTATTTTTACACCGTTACATCGATTAACAACCCTCAGGGCTGGGATATGCCCTAGAAACGAGTGTCCTGTTTTTCCACAGACTATTGTAATATACACAAATATTAAATGTCGACCTGTATACTGTCGGGTGTGTAAAAACCGCGTGACTTTTGACTGTGACAGGAGACTGACGACTTTTCAGACGATAAAGCGACAAATGACACTGGCAAACAAGGGATTAAGACGTTCGAAAAGACAACGGTTGTGATGTGTCATAACAAAACCAAAAACCCTTTGGGGTAAGGTAGCCTGGTTCATCGTTATATCAAAAAGCGCAGTCCTTTCCCGTCGAATAGTACGACGCACTGTTTTTACAAAACAAACAATTGTAGTAACATCTAAAAGACGATAATAATGAATATAATATGGTTACTTTTAATGGTAACTGTGTTGCACAGGGTTTGGACAGGTAAAGTTAGAAGGCGGGAGAGCGAGGACTATGGATGTAGACAAAGGTTATTTGTTTTCCTCTGCGTTTTCCATATCGGTCAGACCCTCGATGATATGCAGTTAGAGAGTGAGAAGGAGAGAGGAAAGACTTTGCCGGAAATCTTCTAAGTTAGGCGGACACATGGATCGCACGTGTCCGCCGACGGTCGTCCGTGTGTCGCGCGTTCGTGAGTGTTTCGCTCGTTGTGATCTTCACGATTGTGTTTGCCTTCGGTGTGGTTTAATCGTACGGGAAATATTTTCCCCGGCTAAACGGAACGCATCAAGGTAAGAAGGCTGATACGATTAACATTGGTTATTTGTTTTTGTAACGTGTGTTTGTGTGTGGTTTGCCTTTTTCACCTCCCTTGGGACAGCATAACACTGTAGAGCGCTGAACCAAAGCGGGGCACGCTACTTATACCGGGGAAGACGTGCCACCCGCTTATTTTTCATTCAATCGACCCTGACTCATTTGTGAGAATGCAATTAAATTATCTCTTTTTTTCTTCTTCTTTTTTTTGGAGGGGGGGGGAGGACGAGCCGAATGAAAGGAGTGTCCTTTGTTTTCCTGATATTTTTATGGCGTTTGATTAGACACCGGCTTTGCGAACACGAAGGTCACAATGTTCTTTTTCCCTATTATTCAAAATACAGGGAATTTATGCCCAAAGAATTATTATTCGTACACAGTGCCTCTGATTAAATATTGTAATGTTCATTCAGCTTAATTGGTAGTCATTCTTTTAGTGAGGGCGAGATGGGAAAATTAAAAAATCCCTTTTAACAAACACATCGCGACTGTTTTTAATTATACTGACAATTTTACTTCTCTGAAGCAATTAAAATCCTCAGATTAGAAGCTCTTCTGGCTCTTTTCACTTTAAAAACCGTCCATCGGTCGAAACAAAAGAGGCTCCCTCTCCTTTTATTAACTCCCCTCCAATTAAAAACAATTCTAAAAACTAATAAACCCGTTCTGAACATTAATAAAAAAAATCTTCTCACCCACGTACAAAGCAAATAACGTTAGCAGGTTAGTTGTTATAAAATGCTGACTTCTTTCCAAATACGCCCGAGAGTGTTTCTTGACAAAGGAAGGTCTGTCATTTTTTCCCCGGCACCGGTGCCCTTCTTAGGTTTAGGGGTGGTTTTTGTTTCGGAGGGAGTAACACATGTGGCTACCATTACTGGAGACAGGAGAAATGCATCTGCTTTGGATGCTTTGGAATGAAGGGAAAAGGTATTGTAACGTTCTCCGACTGCCATCCGTCCGGGAAAAGAGACGAAATCTACGCTAAATTCGAAACGTGCGGACCTGTTGAAAATAAAGACATTAATAACAACACCCTCTGCAGTCGTTAAAGAACAATTTGTTTATTATGTACATTGTATGCGAATAGGTTTTCAATAGACAAGAAAATACCGGCAACGCCTCCGTACCGACGATGTAAACATTTCAAACAATACAACTCAATCCTAAAACATTTTTCTTCCCAAAAGAACAATGTTCTAGAGGCAAAGTGTAACATTAAATATGAATAAATAATTTTCAAACCAATTTTAACTAAAAACATATAAAAATTCCACATAAGTTTAATATTCTAAAATCATAATTTTAATTTAGTAATACTGAGTATTGAGCTTGAAAATTATTTGAATGAATTTGTTGTAGGAAGCATAGAAAAAAAGCTATGCGCTCTGGCCTAACTATGATATTTTGCTGAAAATATACAGTGAGGATTGATAAGAAAATCGATCTGAAAATCCAGTACTTAAAGGGCAGACTGGACTAAAAACTTAAAATAAATATTTTGTTTTGATCCACTAATTCTATTAGCTATTCTTCATCTAATGGTATTTCCTAAAATAATCCTGAGAAATTGAAGTATTTTCAAAGAAATTATTGAGTCAAATTATTATATTCTTTACGAATAAAGTGAGTACCGACATTTTGTTCATTTTTTAGTTCTATTTTGGTTTGTTTCATTTTTTCCAAAAATTCTTTAGGCTTTTCTGCAGCTAATGGCATCTTCAAAAAGCGATTCGGAGCGCATAGTATTTTTTAATTATTGAAATTAGCATTCGTAATTTTGAATGGAATGAGGTAATCTTTCCAATCTTAATGATTTTATCTTAAGAAATTTATTAATTTAATAGGTATTAATAATTACTTATTAATTTAATAGATAATGGGTAATAGGTAATAGGTATAATTTAATAGGTAAAGATTACCTATTGATTTTATCTTGATAAAGAGTATCAACATGTTGGTCATTTTTTATCATTTTTGTTATCTGTATTGGTTTGTTAAATTTTTTCTACAAATTCTTTAGGTTTTCCTGCATCGAACGTATTTTTAAAAAGCAATTTGGCGCATTATATTATTTTGTTAAACTATTGAAGTTAGCTTCGAATAAAGTGAGTAAATAGAGTGTATAGTATATAGTAGAGTAGTGAGTAAAATTAATTTTTTGTTCTGTTGTGGTTGTTTAATTTTGCTGCAATTCTTTCGGGTTTTATGCATCTGGTGGCATCATCAAAAAATATTGCGGTGCGTGGATGATTTTTTTAAATTATTGAAGTTAGCATCATAGCTTTGGATAGAGTGAGTATAAACGTTATGGTAATTTTTTGGTATTGTGTTGGTTTATTTCATTTTTCCACAAACCCTCGCGGCGTTCTTGCATCTAAATGCTTTTTCCAAATGCAATTCGGAGCACAGTATTTTTTTTTTTTTAATCGAAGTTAGCATTCCTAGCTTTGGATGAAATGAGTATAGAGAACCAACATTTTGGTCATTTTGTTATTAATTTTACTTCTGTCTTTATCTGTTGTCTACCATGTAATTGATAGTTTAGTTAATGTCTTAACCATCGAAGAGTTCCATAGAAATTTAAAGCGCGTAACTTTTTCAGTTTCTTGCCTATCCTGAAAAATTACATTTTCACTTTTCACACATAAACGTGCACTTTTCTCATAATGTTATCAACCTACATTAACAATTAAATTTTATAATCATTAATTAGACAATTTAGAATAGTGATGGCTAAGGAATTGTAAATATAATGTAGTTTATAAAAAATGTTAAGAAAGTTTAAAAAAAATAAGTAAGAAAACATTGACTAATTTTTATATAAATTTCAATTTTTTGTCAAATTAAAACTAATTACTTCAGAAAAATTTCGTTTACTGTCCGTCATACATTACAAACACACGTATGAAATTGTTATTCAAATTTATTGAACGGTTTTAGAAAGAAATGCACAAATGTGAAGGGTTTTTCTTATATTATAGATAATGTTGGTCGAGTCTGCCCTGGAGAATGGTTTTAATGAAACATCATTTATGCTAGTTTCTGAACCGCTGAGAGTGTACACCAGGCCGGACCTCCTCAGAACCCTAGGGGCTAGGGGGAAAAACAAAACAAAAACAAGCAGACACCAAATCACAAGTTCCTACGAGCAACATTGAAACCCAACGCGAAGTTTTCATTTTTTATTATTCGATTTAACGTAATTTTCACCCTACATTAACCCTTAATGGCCTATTGCCTTAAAAGATTTGCAGCATATTCCGAGAGTTTAGTAATAGAGTCGACATTTTGGTTTTATTTTAGCCCCAAATAAAACAGTGTTGCCAATACAAGGGCCGAAAAAGAGCAGGGACAATATTGCGATCGCCTTAAACTCACGGAATTTTTTGCTAACCTCAAACAAAATTGCTAAAGATAGCATGATTCTAAGCAACTTTGTGCAATAATGGATTAATTTATAAAGTGAATATGAAGAACTATATACTTGGTAAATATAACAATCGATACAAGATTCGAAGATGGAGTGTTTATATTGGTGGCAAAAAAAAAAATCAGTTTTTCCAATACACGGAATGCAATGTTGATGGGAAAACACTGCACCCGCCCTAAACTCTTGGGATTAGCTAACCTTTAGCAAATTTGTTAAACGTTAGACAAGAAAGTGTTAAAATTTCTTGTTTATGAAACACTCACGTGGATTAATCCAGAGGATGACACATTGAGAATTAAATACCACGTCTAGACAGGTTTTTGTTATTCACACTAAAATCTTAGGCATTAAAATACAAATCAAACTTTTAACAACATTTGTACTTGTAAATATTAATAGATAGGTTTAAAGACGAGAAAATAATATAAAACCGACGTTTTTGATGGTAGGTCATCACGTAAAGGGCTAATTTCTGTAGTATCTTCAACATCGCTTTTTCTTTGATGATTCTACCCTTTTTTATTAATTTTTCAATTTAAACCACGTTCGTTTTTATGTATGTTTGAGGTAAATTGGCGAACGCCGATCGGAATCTTGTCACGAACGCCCTTCTTATTTGATATACATAAAGATCCGATCAATTAAAATTTGGAATTTGAGATACATAATCAAAATACTTACAGATTCACTATTAACTTTTGTATATTCTTTCTTTCTATATAAAAAATAAAACATTAATTAAACTAAAGACAAAATATTTGAAACATAAAACCATTAAGCTATTTACTTCCCTAATAAAACTTCTGGATTACATATTTCTCTTTTCGTGTTTCATACTACTCATTCCTAATTGTTGAGACTTTGATCAAAATTACACCTTTTCTCGCTAGTGATTTTGATTTGGTCGTTATCGAGCGTTTTGGCCAGATAGAAACAAGTAGGATGTCAAACTGATCGGCACTAAAATTGTGAGTGTTGTGATTTCACTCTTAATGCAATGCTTACATTTTCAGTGAAAAAATAACTAGATATCAAGCATTTTGTAAATAAGGTGGTACAATATATGGAACTGAGACAAAGAACTGAAGCATCGAGATTTCCGAGGGAATATCAAGGGTGTTTCTCAAAAAAATAAATAAATAAATGCTTTAAAGTTAATCTAATTTCTACTTTTCAACTTTTTGCCAGTTTAAGAATAGTTACGCAATTAAAAGAAGTTACGTGTACGAAACGGAAGTGATATGACAATGGAGAACAATGAGAAGGGGGAGGAAAAAAGAGGAAACTTGTATTATTTACAATCTACTTGACTCTTATGAAAAGGAACAAAATATCCCTAGTCGATATACATTGGAAGAACATTAAGTGGGCATCGGGACGGAAGAGTAGACAGAAGAGGGATAGAGCGAACCTACTCATTCCGGATTGTCCCTCAAAACGGAAACTATAAAAAAAAGAAGGATGCCGAATCCTCTCTGAGTCGATATATCAGGGGTTGTCTTTCCACGGTTGTGAAAAGGCCGCCAAACCAACAGTTTACTCATAGGGCAAATCATCCGAATAAAAATGCGGCAAGCGATCATCATCAATTTACAACGCTTGAACAGGGGGATGTTTTTTTTATTATAAAAAATGAGGAAGGATTGTCTGTTGATTATGTTGTACTGTTTTTAGAAACACAACCTGTGATTCAATAATAGAGGCAGAAAAATGTAGCAAAATCATAAAGATAGCATATTAAAAATATAGACACTTATAGGCTAAAACATTTATGTCTGTTCAAGTTCATAACGTTTAGCAAGTTACCTATATATTGTAATAATATGATTATAAAATAATAAATATTAAGCTACTATACCGCATAACAAACTATGTATAAAACAACTATTAAAAAACATGTAAGTTATACAAGACAAATTAAATTTAATACAATATATACATTATATTGACTAATATACGAGGTGTCCCGTGATATTCTACATGCAAAATTGAACTATTTGTCTATTGTCTAAAGTTTCCCTTAAAGTCCAACGTATCCGAAAAAATGTTAATCCTACTGTAAACTCATTATACGATTACGATGAGCATTAAAATTCATATGAGATTCACTTTTTGGTTTTCTTTTCAATTGTAACCTTAAGCAAAGAAAATAAAAATGCAATATTTTTTTTAAACCAGGAATGACGCTAGTTCACATCTAGCATATAATAATTTCAAATAATATATCTTTTTTGATATCTTAAACTAACTTGTAGTTATGAAGGAATTAAAACTAACTATTGTAAAGTAAAAAGCCTCTATGGTCAATAGACTGATTCTCAATTGTATTCGAGATATTTAACTTTTCAGATTACTTCAAACTTTCATAACTTTATTCCATAAAGTTCATCGTATCTCACAATATATTAATCCTGCTATAAGTTTGATGATTTCAATGAAAAGCGATTAAAACTGCTATGACATCCATTTGTTCTTTTAATGCATCATTAACCAACCAAAATACAAAATCGCTAAGAAGATAAAAATTTTACGAGATTCCAAAATTCTTGTCAAAAATTTGAGTAAGATTTTCGTAGTTCTAAAAATATTTACAAATATGATGCTTATAGAAAACCTGTTCCTCTAATGAAATGTAACCAAGGGTACTTAAGTTTTCAAAAGTCAGTTATCACCTATGTAAAAATAACATTTAATTACAAAAAAATTGATTTTTCAGTTACACTGTTAAAAAAATTTAAATTTTGAACCTTTTATTAACAAATATTAAATTAAAAAGTAATACAAAGTAAACTAAAACGTCTCTTTGGTGTAAATTTGAACGTAAGAAAAATTAAAAATCTCCAAAAAATTAAATAAAATATTCAAATATCCACCTTCTTGAAGAATACAAAGCTGAATCGTTTACTGAAACATTTTCAATATTATTATTTTTAACTTTTTTGATGCTTTGTAGCTTGATTCAATTTTGCACCAAACACTCATTTTTGTTTTCTTTTTATATCTTATTTTCATTAGAAGTTTAAAAATCGTAATGATTTATTTTAACTGAATGTTATCAAAAAATCAAAATTTTAGCATTTAAACGTTAATTTTACGTTGGTCATAATTGGCATTTAGAAATTAAGTAAATTAGCTTATATCTCATTACAGTTCATTAGTAGTGGCAGGTTTTCTAAGCGCTATTTTTGTAAATATTTCCAGAATCAAGAAATTCTTACTTAAACTTCAGTCATGAACTTTGTAAACTCGGAAAAGTTTCTAAGTGAATTTTTGTTTTATTTTCTTATGTATCTAATAAAACAATACGTTAAAATCTTCAAATTTTAAAACCAAAAATATAAACTTTCTTGTAAAAGAAATACGTATCAAAATTAAAATCCATTTAGTAGAAGTGGTGTTAATTAAAACAAAATTGAAAAACTTGTTATAAAAAGATTCGATTTTGCCCAATTAACTCTTAACTTCTACATAATATAATACTCATGATCATATGTAAAGCTAGATTAAATTCGGTTCCCCCCCCCCTATTTTTTATTGGGGCGTGTTTTGTAAAAGCTCGAAGACACGTAAACTTTCACTTTTTGTATATTTCTCATATGTGAACAAGTTCTGATCTATCTCAAAAAACAGGAAATTAAAAAGCACTTTCACCGTCAAAATCCTTTCAGAACGTTTACATTTATAACTGGCTACATGAAATAAACCGCTATTTGTATCCCGCTGTTTTCAAGAGTTAGATCAAAACTTTTTGATCTAGATCATTTGAAACTATATCACAAAAGGCTCCAACAAAGAAAAAATTGGGGGAACAGAAGTTAAACTCACCCTGTATTTTAGAATCAGTCAATGGAACGCTAGGTCCTATCTCTCTAGAAACTCATAGAGCTCATTTGAAAATAATGAAAATAGAAGAGGTTTTGCGTCTCAAAGCCCCAATTTACTCATGTATTAGCAAGATTTCTTTGTAGAGCCGACGTTCTACGACCTGCAATGGGGGCGAAACGCGACTATTCTGCAACGCACGAACGTTTCTCAGACCATTTAAAAAGGTACACGTTGGAGGTTGCAAAAGATCGCCCTTACGTGGCTTTATGTTACATTCGATTCCTGAGTTCTTTCTCAATTAATTTTCACATCCAAGCCTCAAAAGTCAAAATCTGCCGAATTGATCATTCTTCAGTTTTTCCGCAAACCATTTATAAAAGTGACATAATTTATAAAAACAACCAGATAAAGCCACGTAAGGGCAATCGTTTGCAACATATATGCTGGAGGTATTCAAGGCTTGGATTTGAAAATTAATTGAGAAAGAACTCAGAAATCAATGTTTGAAGGAAGTGATTGAAGAAAAATGAACCCGCGATAGGCCAACTAGTTAAATTCAAAAAGATATTTGGATTGTTGACACATTTGGGTTTATTTAAAGAACAACGGCATCGAAAGGAAAAAACAGGCTCGAAATAACCTGGATGTCCGCTTAGCCGCTTACTGGGTACATTGACGGCCCCGAGTTCTATTGAAAAGGCCGGGGATGAACGGATCATTCAGTCCCGTAAACGGCCATTAATAAAGTTGGCGATAGGTAAGAAAAAAGGGAACAATTCAAACAATCCGGCTTGGTCGAAACTAATCAACCGTGAATTCTATTGTCGTCCCATCTGAGAAGCGGCACTGGTCCTGAGCACAGCTGCTCTATTTAATTCAAATTTCCAGGCAACGCGATATTCTCCAACTCGGACAATTTTTTAGTCACTAGCAAGAAGCAATTCATTAAATTGTTGTATCTTACCTTGGCGGATTAAGCCGAATGTTTTAAAATAGAGTTAAAAGGAAATAAAACTGCATCAGAAACATTCCCATAGAAATTATTTTAGATCGGCCTGATATTTTTTTACAATTTTACAGATCTACAGAGTGTTAACTTACTATTCTACACCCTGGTTTTCTCAAAATTACTCAACCAAGAAAAAATTAAGCATTTTTTGTTTATGCATCTGCTACCGAACATGGCAATAATTAAAGTTTTTTTAATAATAATCTACATTTTCATTTGTAGATTTATCAGTTCTAATAGATTTCATGAAAAATGTCGATAACCGTGTGAAAATCGGTGTAGAAAAACCTTAGATATGAAAATAACAGGTTAAGTCAGACACTGCAATAAAATTTCATTGTTTTTAAATGAAAAATGCAATTTTATTTAGCCTTTCTATTATTTTATCATTATTTAAGCCCGCTGGAATTTGTGTGGTCGTTTAAAATCTAAAGTTGATAAAAATGTCAATTTAAAAAACAAAAAACAAAAAAACAAGTATGAATTTTTTCACTATTGGTACTCTTTTCTACAAACCTGTGCATCATAAAAATCATGGTTTTTTTTGTCATTTTGTACATTTATATAATAGGCAAACAATCATGGTAAACAATTATTTTAAAAATCACGAGAGATGAGAAATAAATATTTTGTAGATTAAAAGTATGCAATTTTGACCCAAATTTAAGTTGTCAAAAATTAACGATTCATTTTTTTAACCCTTTAACTATCCATTCGTAGTGTACTAACTCAACAACATAAAAGAAAAAAGACCTGTACCTAAATAGGAACTTTTTCTCCTCTATCAATTAAATGGCTTTAATAAAAAACTAAAATTCGGTACATTTTAGAGTTTTAAGGCTTAAACAGCAAATACAGACATCTCATGAAAAAGACATACATATTAAAAATTGTACTTAACTGAGTATAAAAAAGTGCTCTAAAACAAACAAAAGAGAAAAAACGAGCTTTTTGTTCGAATTTTGGTAGCTATTCTTTGGTTGTGTTTGGGTTCATTTTTAAAACCCTTTTAATTACAAAATCCTAGTATAATAAAGGAAATAAAAGTGAAAGAAATATTGGTTATAATAGACCACCTTGGAGAAAATCTAACGGGGAAAAGGCCAAACATTTGAATCGACTAAATGATCATAAAACTGGCTAAAAATACGCTAAAATCTTAGAATTTCAAAATCTAATCAAAAACTATGCTTTCCTGCAAAAGAAATGCGCATCAAAATTAAAATCCATTGAGGAGAAGTGGTGTTAAACAAAATAATAGGGAAAAACGAGCTGTTTGTCCGAAAATCTATCGCTAGCCATTAAACATAAACATTTTTGTGTGTTTACGTTCTTTTTCACAATCCCTTTAACTATAAATTCGAACTATAAGAAAATAAAACAAAAACAGAATGGTTGTAATAGGCAAAATAGATTTGAGAAATTACCGAAAAAGGAAAACTTTCTGGCATCTCAATCAATCAACTAAATTATTCTTAATTAGATATGCGTACATTAAATTATTATATTAAATGAATATTCCAATAATATTATAAGAGAATTATGATATAAAAATATTCAAAAATATAAATAAAGTAAAAATAATGTAAAACCTAAAAATTCTCAAAAAATATTAATAACCCAGATCAGAGCTCAAATACTACAAAAAGGGAAAAACGAAATAAGGAGGTCCGAAGTCGTCGAATGTAATGTACAATATGCTCCAAGTGCCTACAATTGTATGTTTGTATTTATCAGTTCTCTAGGAAAAGAAATGACGAAATGAAAAATATATTACAAAAATCACTTCACTTACTTATATTAATAATATACAGTATCACAAAAAATAGCCAGAAGTTTACAAACATGTGGTTTTGATTAAATAACATTTGGTTTTAACCCTCAAAATAATGTAAATAACTTATTCCCCAGTTAAAAGACATTAGCAATGATATGAAATATAAAAGAATAGCATAGCCCCTTCTCAATGTAGAATTGCTCAAAACATACTCCCAATTTTAAAAACAAACACAAATTTTGGACTACTGAAAAAAAACCCTTTTTTTTAACAAATCTTTGTATAAATATATATTACAAAAAATAGTGCAATCTTTAAATAAAAAAGCTGATTGCAACCAATTGTTCGTTATATTCTGATATTTAAAAAAATCATAAAATAGATAAAAATAACTATTTAAATTTAATATAACTTTATTTAAATATCATAATTTTAAAAAAATCCAATATTTTAAATTTTAGCGCAACCTGTTAAAGTAATATTAACACAGTATAAACTTTCTTAATGCAAAAATAAAAATTACAAAACATTTAAAACAAATTAAAATTATAATAAAAAATGCATTAGGTAGTAAAATTAGATTTATAAAAAAATCTTTTTAACAAAACTGCGCATTTAAAAACCAATAAGTAACCTTTCTTAATATTGACAATGAGGCCTGTCAGCAGTAAATTGTCCTTTTTTGTAAATATTACTCAAAAATAATACGAAAATGCATAAAAATAAACTTAAATTACAGATTCTAGATTGTCATATTTTTTAAATCCAGTATGGAAATAGTAAATTATTATTCTAATAGTAAATTGGTGTGCTTTTAATAAACTGGTGTAAACTATTATATTAATGTTAGGCTTACGTATCTTTATAAATAATACAGAATTCTGATGATGGGTATAAATTCCGGAAAAATCACGTGGAAATTTTTTCTGACATTAACCAAAACATTATTATGCTTAATAATAATAAAGTTATAAATAATTTATAAAGGTTTTGTATAGTCAAGGTTTCGATTCATTGATAAAACCTTCACTTGGTATTAGAGACAATTTTAATTTAATTTTTTTTCAGCAACAGCCGATGATTTTTCGTCGGATTGAACTATCATCAAATTGAATTTATGTGTCTATAAACTCTGATATTTTCCCAATCAAACTTTTGTATATAGGAACGTTTTTTATAGAAAAATGCCTGTTGGAAGAAGATAGTCAGTGCCAAAATTAAGAATTCTTTGGTCACATAATCGGTCATATATGTCGGTAAGACTTGCTGCTTGTCTACCTTTTACTGGTTTTATCTTGGCATTAACAAGTTGGGCCAAAAATGATAAATGATTCTATTGAAATTTCGTTTTTGATTCAATGCTGTTCGATTTAGCAAGGTTTGTGTGACATGGTGGTGGTAAATTACGTGTATTTTTTATCAGTAAATTAATCCCAACCAATATTTACTACTTATAACTTATGTTGTACATTTACGTAGGTTGGCAGAAAGTCTTTTTTTATCACCTCAGGATCGTCAACGGGTCCGGATCGGTCAAAACGGCCCATCAAAGATTTATTCGTAGCATTTTGGATTTACGAGTGCGACAACATTGTCGGGGTAGAAAGCTGTTTGGAGAAACTCAAGTACAAAGGCGGACTGATTTTTACTGCCTCTTAAAACCGAATCAGACACCTTTGAACTCTCGCTTTGTTGTTTCACCCTTTCCGTGCCGTTTTGAGCAAGTCCGCCCCGGAACTGAAGCTGAAGGAGGAATAATATTTTGCCTTGGCTACTATTTTTATTCAAGGGAAGGAGGAGAATTTCCTTTCAGATTATCCGGCATGAAAGGGCGGAGGGAAAGAGGGGGACCCTTTGTCTTAACAGATAAGCCCATAAACCTTTTGTGGGATGGGCCGGCGTTTTTTGTACCCGTCCCTCTTTCCGATCCTTTTAAAAACCAGAGAACCAGTTTCTGAGTTAGACAAAACTTCCTCTGTTTTTATTTCCCTTTTTTTCTTCTTTTTGTTTTAAAAATTTTACGAGCCTAATTAAAACAGTGAATTTGAACACTGATAGGGAAAAGGCTGAGAAACATTCTTTACAATCAAATTTTACTACGCACTCATTTTCAGAGCCATTCTTCTAAATTTTTAGGTCTCAAACCTTGAAGAAAAAAGATGTTACAGTATATTTTCTATCACAAGTGTGTAAAGTAAAATGTAATCGAATGAATCTATCTAGAGTTCTATGAAAGAGAAGGCAACAATTCACTATAAAGTTGGACAATTTATATTTTTTGTTTGTATTTTTACAAATTTATAGTAGAAAGAAAAAAAAAGTTTGCCTATAATGTACAAGTGTTTGAGCTAATTTTACAGAAAAATGCCACCCTTCTGGCATCTTTCGTAATCAATTATATGACCTTTAAAAAAGTTGCTAAAATTGGTTATAATCTGAAAATTTTAGTACTTAACTCTAAAATAAAGACGTTTATGAAAAATAAGTGCATATCAAAATTAATATCATAGAAATGGTGAATGATGGAGTGAGTGAGGTGTTCCATCCTTTTTTTAAAAAAGATAGTTCCTACTGATAGTAAGTTGTTTTCCAATGATCCGGATTTCGAGCCCCTTAGCTCATCATCAGTTTGAAGGATTTCTACAACCACATCTCTCGACATGAATTGCAAAAGTGAGCCCGCCGATACCCCCGCCAATGAGGAGCTGGTTTTTTAATGGCGCTCAATTTGAACTTGTGAAAAACTGTATTTATGTATATATTTAAAATGGGAGGTAGATCAAAATCTATTATATTATTAATGCATTTATCTCCATGTTCAGTTTTACATTTTTTAATTTCAAATTTCTCAAACTAATCTAGTTCTGTCCCTTTGTTGAAACTATGAAACACTGTTGTATTTAAATTTGAATTGAAATTATGTTTTGTTTCTTTTAGATGGTCCTTAAATTTCGAAAATTTGTTCGATTTAGGCAAGTGTATTTTTACTCTTGTTTTTATTTCTCTACCACTTTGTCATATATATTTAATATTACAATCATTACAATTAAGTTGGTAAACCCCGCTTTTTGCCAAGTTGTCTACCTTGTCTTTAGGTTTTGAGAGGATGTTTTGAAATGAACCCGTACTCACAAAAGCTATTCTATAACCTTCTTGTTTAAAAATTTTACTAACTTTTTCCGATAATTCACCAATGTATGGCAAACAACGGAAACCTAATGATTCATTTATGGTGGGGTGGCTGAGTCCTAGTGTTGATTCTTTTAAAGTTACTTTTTTATTCTTTTAACTAGCAACCTATCATAAAATATTTCTAGATAGCCATTTTTTTTGCTACGGTTTTAATAGTTTCTAATTCTTTTTTATAGTTATCAGGTGTTAATGGAAGTTTTAACATACCGTATAATGAATAATAACATAACATAATTAATTTTTTACAGTATTTACCATTATAAAATTTTCGTGTTATAATTCCCGTTTTTCGCACTTCAAATTGAGCGCCATTAAAAAACCAGCTCCTCATTGGAACGTCGCGTTGGCGGGGGTATCGGTGGGTTCACTTTTGCAATCAAGAAGAATTGGTGTTAAACTAAACAATAGGATAAAAAACGAGCTATTTGTCTGAAAATCGGTCGCTACTATCATAAAATTGCAATTTATTATTATTATTTTTTTTTTTTGGTGTTCGTTTTTAAAACTCATTTGCTAAAAAATCGTAGTACACTATAGAAAATAATACAAAAAAAGTTAGGTTGTAGTAGATTAAATAGATTTTAAGAACATCGTACAGAAAAATGTCAAATTTCTGGCCTCTCTTTGAATGAACTAAATGACTTTAAAAAAATCCTAAAATAGACCAATACCACAGTTTTGGACTTTTAAAACATTAAAACTTTCGTGAAATAGAAATGGGTTTGAAAATTAAAATCATTGGATAAGAAATTATGTTGAACAAACAATAGGGGGAAAACGAGCTCTTTGTCCAAAAATCGGTCGCTACCCTCTTAAACTTGCATTTTATTTTTATTTTTTCTGTTTGTGTTAATTTTTAAAAACTCATTAGCAAATAAATCGTGGTATACTAAAGGGACTAAATCAATAAAATATTGGATGTCATAGATCGAATAGATTTTGAAAAACCGCACCGAAAAATGGTAACATTCTAGCCTCTCTTTCAATCAATTAATGACCTTAAAAATTACCAATCTTCAATTCAAATCTTCAAATTGGTATACTTAATCAGAAAGTACATATTGTGCTGAAAAGGAAATGCGTATACTTAAAAAAGTTGCTATAATTGGCTAAATTGTCCTATTTATATAGATTTTGAACCGTCAAAGTTTCATTTCATTGATAAAATCCTCACCCGGTCATTTTTTAAAGCAAGGTTCATCAAAATTCTTTACAATTAAATTGTACTTCGTACTCATTTACTTTGCTTTTCTTTAGTTTTATATTCTATTTTTTTCTAGTCGGTACAAGAGACTCCTCTATCTCAGAAAAATTTAATTGTTAGTAGAATTATAAATATTTTTAATTTCAGATGTTTAGAAAGTGTACGACATCTGTAAACACAAGATCCTCCAGCACAGAATGGATATAAAAAAGGCAAAACGAGAAATGGATCAACTCTAAGGGTGCAGGAAATGCACAGTAAGCTTATGCTAAACAACCTTCAGCAAGACTAGCAAACTCACTGCCACAGTTAAAAAGGGCTAAACTCAGAATGATAGAACAATATACTGTTCACTGGTATTTGAGAAAACATCTGCACAATATGGACACATTCAGTGATGACCTCATTTGTAGGTTAAGCAATGAGGAGGAAGAAACATCCACCCATATTATCTTCGAATGCGAAGCAACAACTCGATGGAGACATACCTGGGACCCAAACAAAACCCACGGTAAGGGATGTAGCAACGACTGTCAATTACCTAAGTACTTCTTAGGAGAAGGATCGAGTCGATTGCACTGAACTAAAGAACTAAGAAAGTTAAATTTTTAGATATCAATCCTTACAGAAAAAACATGCTAACGTTTAGTTTTCATCGCAGGTATAAAGTAAAATGATCTATTTCGATTTCTATAAAAGAATAGTCAACAATTAACTCCAAGATCGCTGTTTCCTAAGTCTTACATATGCCTGGTTTCAAAGTTGTTCAAAATATGAATACATAAAAATTATGCCCATATAGGATAATTTTTAACTGTTTGTCAGATGCGAGCAATTGAGACGGATTGATTTTTATAATAAGACCCGGACAAATTCAATACCCGCTCTATAAAGGGTAGTTCAATTCTTCTTTTAATTATAATCTCTCATTCTGTATTTTTTCACTGGAGGGAGACAAAATATTACCCTTATGTGCGAGAGATGTTCATTAAGATAGCGAGTAAGAGATATAAAGAACTGTTCAAACCGGGCATTATGAAGGGACAAGAGAAGCACAGTGACCACATCTGTTTTCCTAATGAGGGCTATGACAAAACAAAGATACAATCAAGGCATAAGCGCTCTCTTTGTCGTTAATTGAAATTTCCTGCTTCGCCCAACATGGGTCGTTTATTAGGGAAACTCTGATTTTGGGCGAATTTCTGGGGTCAGAGCGAGAATATTGGCCATAACAGTTTTATTGTCATAAAAACAATAAACTCGCAATAATAGCAGTTTTTCTTTAATTTCCTTTAAAAGGTTATAAATAGCTCGTAAGGAAATATTCCATTGTGTTTAATGTAATAAATATAAACCAACATAGACAAGGCAAATAAAATTTTTTGGCTTATGAGGGTAGTGACGTTTTTCTTATTTTATTTATTTTTTTAACTTAACTATCTTAGTTTAAATAACTTTTTGTTTAATTTGTTAAATGTAATTCTTTTTCATGAGAGTCCGTATTTTCAGTATCATATTTCAAGATTGTACGGTACTTGTAAGGTCATTTATTAGATTCAAAAAGAGACAAAATGTTGCCAATTTTCGGTACGATTTTCTCACATTTATTGAGTCTATTGCAACCAATATTTTTGGTTTATTTGGATAATAACTTCTGATAATACGAATTTGTAGGTAAAGGGTTTTTAAAAAAATAGTTACTTGCTATTGTTCGGCAAAAATCAAAAGTTATGATGTTTTTGGTACGCAAAATACTTTATTTCCTCACTCCTGAATGTTTAAAAAACAACTCGCCACGATTGTGGGCTTATTGTTGTTCAGAATTTTTTCTCGTTGCTGTCTAATTTACGCCACAAAAAGTCTACACGCCGATTCCTCATTTGATCATTGGTTGAGAAGGTGGTCTTTTACACAGAATATACGTCATAGAAGTCTCCAAACAGTCTACAGATTGGCGAGTTGCAAGTTCATAAAAGCAAGATACACATGATTCACAACATTCAAAAAATTATTTCAGTCACTTCCATTACAGAGATGTTACTATGTAGGAAAAGAACATAGGGATGTTGACATTTTACTTAAATATCCAAGATACCAATCGAAATAATCTTTGGCTGAATCAATGCCCAAAATGTCAGAATTTTTTTATAATGTTTCCCTAATAATAAATCAATCTAAGTTGTTTATCCGAGGCAAGAAAGATGGCCTCTGGGCATTATTTAGGATTTTAAAGAATACAATGACATTCTAACTCTATTTTCTAAATATAAACCGAAAAAAGTTTCAAAATACGAAGTTGTTTACGGCCTGGGATTAAGCCTGTGCCGATTTCCGAAACAAATATACTCTTTGATCCCCAGCTTGCCGATTTATTTACCGCTCAACTTGAAATGTGAAATGAATATGTATTATAAATAGATAAATTACGAAATTATGATGAATGGGTATATAAGTCAATACATTTTAAGCAAAAAGTTTTTTTAAAGACCATACGAGACTTTGTTATTAATATACATAAATTAATTTATTATTATTCTTGAGGGCGTATTTCAACAACCTGACACCATAGTTTACAATTTATTGTGTTAAAAAAATAATTCGGTGACCAGTGTGTAAGTAGTGCAGTCTTTCGAATTGGCTAAGTCTAGGTCAGAGTGAATGTTTGGGTTATTGAGAATCGTTTGGTTTCTGACATAAAAGGGTTTAATATTGCACTAAGTATTTTTGATTGGAAAGAATAGAACGTAGTGTAGAGTCTGTAAGTCCAATAATTTCATGCAATGCAATATGAAGTCAATGGAATTGGCTAGATCAGGATGTTTAAATCTGTGTAAATGGCATAGCTTCTGGCATAGAAAGGTTAAATGTTGTACAGAGGATTTTTGATTGGAATGGGTACGATGTGGGGTAGAGCTATAATACGTAAGTCGCTTTAGTTGCAAGTAGTGCAGTAACAGTATAAATTCTTTGAACTTAGCAAGGTCAGAAGATAGGGGATATATAGATCGGTGTGAATGCTTTGGTTACTGACATAGAAGACGAGTACATTGTATTATATAGAATATGATGTAGGGTAGTGCTATAGTCTGTAAGCTCATACTGTTGGAATGTATGCTGAATAACTTTTTTGGAATTGGCAAGGTCAGGGTAAAGAAAGGCATAGATCAGTGTGAATTATTTGGTTTCTGGCATAGAAGGGTTTAATTTATATGGAGGACGTTGGTTTGGGAGGAATACGATATAGGGTGGTGTTCGTTGCAGTATCATCTAGCTCTAGTCCATCGATCCATATAGGTAAAATTATTGCGGTATGGAGTTATTTTTCTTCTTTAACCCCTGTTTAGAACAGCTGTCCGGGAGTTTGATCATCTTGTATCTCTGTATACAGCAAGTTTTAGTCGATTGTGGGGTTTCCAAATTAATCGTTTAACGAGGTACGCGGTGGTATATACGTTGCCCTTGATTTTCCAAGTGGAAGCCATGATTTCAGGATGTATTGGATCAGGTTTAAAAGAGAAAATATTAGGGAGTGTTTCGGTGAGGGGAGGTCAACAGTGTAGAAGACATGGAGGAATGGTGTCATTACGGAACAAGCATTGATAAATCCATGCAGAATAACCTTGAGGTATAGAAAAGTGTCGATCGATGATGAGAAAACATGTTTTCACAACGAGGCCAACGTGCCTAGGAACACTCTCGGGCAGTACTACTTCAACACAGACGGTCTACTGGTGTATTAGGTTTATGATGGCATGGTAGTGATGGAAGCCGAAATAGTGGTTATAAGAAGACACAGATGTTAAAAGGCTGGATTATTATGATCATTCACGTTTCAGCCTTTTTGGAATCTTTATTCGATCAATCCACATAATACATACATATCTGTCTTTAGTAATACAGTGTAAATAGATTTTGTTAGAACTTAGGAAAAAACTGTTTGACCGAAATAAAGCGAGAATAAGCGGACCAGGCTATCAGGGAGGATCAAACTTCAGACCAGTTCAAGGAGTGGTTGACCCGGTTCCATCTGTGACAAACTGACGACAAAAACTCCACGAATTAATCATACCATGATTACAAAGTGAGCCCTTTCTCTTAAAAATCTGCGTAAGAAAGTGAAAAAATTAAGACGAGTCTGGCAAAATTCTTTATAATCGTTTAGTTCAAGCGTATGATATCGTGGCAATTATCTAATTGCACCACCTTCAAGGCTTTGAGATTAACGGAGACAAAAAAGTTTCTCTCGAATTATTTTCGTTTGGGGTTATCACGCATGTAGGCTTTGCCTCGATAAGCAAAAGCAGATACGATTTGTCTGTTTTTTGCTTTCTGCCCACCTCTATAGCAGCTGATAGTTTTACTACGTGAAACTTTTAACTTTTGTAGATCTTTAAATATTTAAAGTTTGAGTATTTCTTGTTTGAAAATCATTTTTCAAAAATTCTATTGTTTTAATTGATATCGGTCTTCGTCCATAGAAACTCGACCGAGACAAATACTTAACTTTAGCTCGTTATGGGATTTGACCTTAGATCTTTTATCGACGATAGATTTTTTTAAAAATGATTCACTACTTTCTCCTGATGGAAATTTAAAAAAATGAATCGTGAAACAAAAGGAATTTTATACAGCCCTGCCCAGCCTTCGATGGACGTCAAAGTCGCAACCCGATGAAGCTCTTATTTAAAAAATCGCGTTAACAGTATCAGATTATAAAGAGTAAAATTTGTCTTCGAACTGATTTACTATGCTTACCGAGCCAACGTATCCGCTATCATCAAAGGATCAACAACGGTGATTTTGGAACTGAGCCAGAACAGAAACGGTACATTTCAACAATGGATTAATTCGTTCACTGCATCGCTGAAGTTCACGAACTAATTAGTGGTACACAAATAAATCTATATCGATAAAGAAATTCGAAAAAGATCAAATTTGATATCGAAGAAAACGGATTTTTTCAAATTTATAAATACTACAATTAATTAAGGTTTTTAGTTGAGATGAAAAAAGTTAATGGCACGAGAGTGATTCGAACCCACGACCTTCGGCTGGATACGCCGCTGCTCTACCACCTGAGCTATCGTGACCTCGATCCACCCGGACATCAACTGCCTTTTTCCTTGTCCTTTCCATTAAAAACCTTAATTAATTGTAATGTTTAATTGGTCAAGTGGACCACGAAATTAGTGAATTTATAAATACTATTCACCATATTTATTTTTTTAACTAGGTTTCATAGTCTTTAAAGGTTCTGAATAAAAATTATTTAAAAAAAGAAGATTAATGAATGGTTAGATATATAAAACGGAAGAAATGATGATGTTCTCGAGTCTGTGAACTCATGCTGCGGCATAGGGTCACTTATTGGAGTCAATAAGACTTGATAGAAGATGACCTAATTCTCCTTAAACGAAGGTTCAAGCCAATTGAACATAACTAAGGAAATTAGGAAAAGTACAACAATACAAAAGACTGCATTGCTTAGGGAATGTGAAAGACTTCCTAGTATCCAAATATCATAGGGTACAACTGAACACAGGACCGCTAGCGTAAAGAAAACATAATAATGGACCTTTTACTACACTAATTTTTTCGCAATCAATCAAATATTGTTTTTTCTTTTTGCTCTTTAAACGTTATTTATTTTGTGGGTACAACTACTGTATTTAAATCATGTATCGTACAATACATACGTAAGTTGATGTTACGTGTTCGTCTGCGAGTCGGTGAACCAATGCTGAACCAGCATCGGGTCACTTATTGGGTCCGTCCGCTTGACCAATTAATATATTACAATTAATTAAGGTTAAGTTGAGATAAAAAAGTCAATGGCACGAGCGGGATTCGAACCCACGACCTTCGGCTTGATACGCCGCTGCTCTACCACTTGAGCTATCGTGACCTCGATCCACTCGGACACCAACCTCCCATCTCAACCACACCTTTTTGAATTTTCCCTCCTTTTTGCCATTTTTCATCTTTTTTATCTCAACTAAAAACCTTAATTAATTGTAATATATTAATTGGTCAAGCGGACCACGAAATTAGTGAATTTAATCTTAAATATGTCTAAAAATTGGCATAATTGAGTTTTTAGTACATGTTCCAACATTACCAAGAACCGTAACAGTACCGCAACCTTGTATGCACATAAGAATAGAGACTATCTATTAAAAAATTATGTCAATGTGGAGACATATTTAAGATTGTTTTGCTCTGATCATGATCATACAATAGGCCGGAAGCTTGGCAGTAAGAATTGAATTATTTTTTTCATTCAGATGATAGCAAGATCCAGATTATTCATTTTTTTAACAGAAGGAAAGACAATATCTAACATAATGGTCGACGGTTTTTTGTGATGAAATGTTCTTTTCTTTCAATATTATTTTGGTTTTTGAACACCAATTATTTCTTTGGAGATTAAGCGTTTATATGTTAAAGTCTTACATAGTTTATTTTTGTTTTTTGTTCGATATGTCGCTTATTGTCGATGTATGTATTGAACGGCTAACGGCTTCAACCTCTGAAGATGGCGAAATGTCGAAGAGCGTTTAACCGACACGTAACGGTAAATTAAGCAGAATTTTGTTAACTGTTTATCTCAGGCCTACCAGTCAATGTTCATTCAATATTTTCAAATTCCAGTGCCAAATGTTTACTTCAAATTATACGTATTGTCCCATGGAATATGAGGTCAATGGATTTTTTTTTTTCAAGCTTGGCAATGTACCAAATTTCACTTGACCTACCTGTTCACAGGGAAGAATCGAGGGCACAATTGGCTATTAACGTTTTCTCGGGTGGCATACTCAAAATCCAGATGATCCGGATCGACGGGGTTATCGTGACGGCTATCGTATTTCCCGCCGACGCTCGTTAACATGAAAAAGGGCCTAAAACAATTATTCATATTAAAGGAAGTCTAAACTCCCCTGAGACCAGTTTTAGATTTATTTCATTCAGCCCTTTGACGAAGTTTTTTTTCTTTTTTCTTAAGCCCCTTCTTGTTTCTGTTCCAGACTTGAGTTATAAAAAGTCAACCTTCTCATTCACATTACCTTCATTCACATTCATCTAAAGGTGAACTGGCGGATTTCTTACTCTGCTTTTTACCTTCTTTTTTTAACATTGAAATGTAACCAGCACCAGTGGGACGATTGAAATGACTACTAGAGCAATCTTTAAAAAAAAATCCATCGTTCAAGTTAAATTCTTTATTTTTCTTATCCCCTATCATCTAGGGTTATCTGGACATCACGTTCGGTTAAAATCACAATGCGCCAATAGTATGATACTAAGATACACGGTATAACAAATAGATGATAGTGCAATGAAATCCCATTGATAAATCATACCCAATTGAACCAAACATTTTTTCTAAAAATAATTTAGTTTTAATAGTTTTTAGATCAAAAGATATATTACAAATATGAGGGAATAAGGAGGGAAGAGTTGTGAACATGTGACTAGATCTATCAACCTGCTGTTGCACAGAGGCAGGGCACCCAAGGGAATATCTTAGGACCCAACTTCTAAAACCCCCTTCCACCTACTCTGAAAACTAATGTTACCGAAAGAAAAACAGCAATTATATTTTCTGTATTTCGGCAATGTGGAGTTACCGGCACAAATACACGTCTATTAGTTCAATTTTGTTTTAATTAATTTATTCGTAGACTATTCTAACGCTTTGACCCTGAGGACACATGCTAAGAAAAACCAGCTAACACCCCATATGATGAATTAATGCAACGTGCGGGTTCTCAGTATGGGAAAGTGTAGGGATGTCGGACTCTTGGGCAGTAACTTTAAGATGGTTTGAAAGCTTGCCGTGGAACTTTTGAAAGCTAGATTAATTTGTTGGCAAAAGGAATGCTAAGGCTATAGTGAGACTACGTAGTAAGGAGCATAGGCATTTTGGCAAAGACTTTCGATTGAAAGGATGTGCCCCACAGTTCCATTCCATATGTCCAAATGATCCCAGTAATGCTATCTGAATTTAGTCGGTCAAAGCAGATTTTGGTTTTAAAAGTCTTCCTAGTTGATTGTCATCTGTTAATTAGTTGTCTCCTAAGTTCTACGTATCTGAATTATGTGGAAGTCGGTAGTTCCTCGTTAATGTACAATGGAGGGGCAACTGTTTTTTCAATGTAAATGAACATTGGGTAGATTTTCCTCGTCCAGTCTTGTCCACTTTTGGCATCAATCTGATAAACTGAAGGTGTTCTTGGATAGGATTTGGGTTAGGAGACTAGAATCTGCATAGATGTTTATGGTAGCTTGGACATGTACTGTAAATTATAAATGATAAACAAGATGGAACCTAGAATGTTTCCTTGTAGGGACTATTGATTGGAAAAATCAATAGTCCCTATACGCTGGATATTGATGGCTTGGGCCCACACTTCCATTCCGTATGTCCGGATGTTTGAGGTTGCTTGGATAGGATTCGGGTTGGAAGACAGAATTAGGTAGTAGGAAGGTCAGTGTAAATAGTACACAGGATGTGGCTAGCATGTTCCCTTGAAGGGCGCCGGCTTGTATCGGTCTGATATCTTGTCCTTGTCGCACCTCGCACTAAAGCATCACTTAAATATGATTACAGAATAAGGTAATAACCGGTAGGAGGGATGTCTAAGTTTATAAAGAATATTTGGGTGTCATATCATAAAGCCTAGGCCACATCCAGGAATGCATCAAGGCAGTCTTTTTTATAGCGGAGGAAATGGTATCACTGACTGACTTTTTCACGATTGCACCAATAGAAGACTTTCCAGGACCTCCTACAAAAAACTACTTTGTTCGAAAGGTAAAATTTGACGATTTTTAGGTTGTCAGCTAGGAGTGTAAATAGCCCTAGGTTCAATGGGATTGTATTCCAGAAGCATGCGAAATATTGCATTAAAGGGCCATCTGGATACTGCAGACTCTGGAGGAACAAAAACAAGCCAGTTCAGATGTTTCCGTGAAAAAAAGAAACAGCGGAATCCTAGGGGTGGAAAAGCTAAGGCTTGAAGGATACCCGCAACCCTTAACAAATTTTTTGGATCTGATAAAAAGCCTTAAACTTAACGAAGAGACCAATATTGATGCAAGGTCGTAAAAAGACCGACTCCTTTTAACCTTAAACCTTAGGAGTGCAAGCTGTTATTAAGGACTTTAAGGACTTAGGAGCTGATGTCATTAAAAATATAAGAACCAATTGCGATTTTGAAAGCGACTTACACAACCTACTGCAGGGGTGCTCAAACTTGAACTGCTGGCGATCTACCTCAATATTTTTAGACTACTTACGATCGACTCTGAGAGGCTGCAAGTGTGTGTGATGCAGGGTTGTCGTACATACACGATACACCCTACCTACCTAGGCAGGGTGTACCGTAGCATATATAGATATTAGCTTTCTGCACAATATAGGTACATTATTTTAGTCAAGGTTTGGGTTAGGTTTAGTTAGGTTCTTCTCTACAATATCAATGAAAAAACTCATAGTTATTCAAAATTGCGAGTTTATTGGTTGTTACAAAACAAAAGAGTTACATATGGTGTTAAACTTAACTAAGGAGTGGCTTTGGATGTTG